>NC_051072.1:58242249-58537163 GCF_004664715.2 Peromyscus leucopus
TATTTCCCTAATGATCAATAATATTCAATATCTTTTCATATACTTATCAACAACCTGTATGTCATCTTTGAAGAAATGTTTGTTCATGTATATCTTTTGCTCCTACTTTAACCCAAACATTTCTTGTTTTAATATTGTTGAATTATATGAGTTTTTTTTTTTACATATTCTGCTTGCAATCATTTACCAGATTGTGATGTGTAAACATTTTCTCCTATGTTTTAGGTTATCTTTCACCTAATGTGTATTGTTCTTTGATGCAGAGAAATTTTAATTTGAAAGTGGTTCACTTTACCTATTTTTTGCTTTTGTTGCTTACAGACTCAGTTCATCAGTTTGAAACTCACACACTGAACATAAATTCATCAGAATTTTATGTCCATAGCTGAGTTCAGCCCGGCTCTCGTTTGAGAAGCAAAGCGGCTACTTTTGTAAATGTTTAGTGACTCCCCTTATAACAAGTTGCATTGATGAAACACAGAGATGATAGTATTCAGAGAGCAGAGTTTTTGTCCAGAATAATTTATTCTACTCAATTTTTTTCCTAATACAAAACTAACAGGATTTTTACTGCCACATATTTTAGCTCTTCCAAGCACAATGTAACAAGAAAAATGATGTCTTAGCGTGTCAGAAATGTGTACATGCAAAACCAGCAGAGGAAAGCAAGAGATAGTGAACCTCTGGATAACTCATCTGTTTTCCCCAGAAACCAAGTCTTTGATCTGCATTGACACTGAATAGGAGTTTCTTTGTCTCCCCACAGAAGTCTGGAATGCTTAGACCACTCCCAGGGAGCTCACATTGTACTCAAAGAATTGCTCTTCCATACTTGTCTAAAACTCACCCTAACTTACTTCATGATTGTAGGTTACTCATGGAAAATATTGTTGAGATCTGAAAACACAAGTAACCCTCCCCACCCCGTAGCATGTGTTAAAATAAGGTATCTAGGACATGGGAAATTTCATTGTTCATTTCAATCCAAAGCAATACTTAAGAATTAAGAAGCATCTGATTTTTCTTTTTCTCTTGATAATGAAAAAATTACTAAAGCAGATGAAGTCTATGGCACATAAAATCATTGTATTGTTCTCTTTCAAAATGATTTGATTTTTTTTACTACTCAATTCTGAATTTTTGTATGTGTAGAACATTCACTATTTCATGGTTTCTCCAGGTTCTAATGGCATTTATTCTTTTTTTAATTTCCAGCTTCTTGGAGAAATGTATTCTGATGATCATGAACAACTTTTCATGCACAAATATTTATAAGGAGATGTTGCAGTGACCATGGATTTCCTAGAGCTGAACATCTGGCCTTGTGATAAATCTGGCTTTTCCTACAACTATTTGGATAGCCAAGGAAAGACAGATTGCACTTATTCGAGTCAAAGATATATTTTTTGTATTCTTGTTGCTTTGATAGTAATATTGGTTTTATGTTCTTTTATATTGGAAAGAGAATAAACACTATAGTAGTGAAATTTAAAAATAAATATAAGCAAGAAAATAAACATAAGAAAGCTGTGGAAGGGGTTGAGAAGGGAAAGCGAAAACAATAACACAATAATAACATTAACAAACCCCAAGACATTTCCACCTCCTTCTCCCCTAGTTTCCCACAGTTTTGCGGTGTGTGTTGCATGCACCATTCAGATGAACTCACAGGAGCAGAAAGGACCTTGGGAAGAACTGAATCTACCTCAGCCCACATGTTACAAAGGAAGATAGTGAGAATTGTTCCCGCCAGTTTCCCTGGTAGCTAATAGAGCTGGGACCAAAGCTAAGGACCCGCTCACTGTTTAAATTCATGGAGGGAAGCCAGTACTTTGATACCAAACCAACTGAAAACTGAAAACCTGGATACAGGACCCAGTCCAAATCATGTCTCAGCAGTCTGTGTGGACACTTCCTTTGGAGCTGTGAAGCATGATCACGTTTCTGAGGCTGGAAAAGAACTTGGGCTTCTGTCCTGCTACACGGAACAAATCTCTACTCTCCGGTCTTTGCTCTCCTCATGGGTAAAATATGAGTTAGATGACTTGTGACGTCCTTCCCAGCTTTCAGCTGAGCTGATGTCCAATGTCATTTCCGGGTCTGAACAGAGCTGACGTCTAACGTCATTCCCAGCTCTGAACTGAGCTGACGTCAATGTCATTCCCAGCTTTGAGCTGAACTGACGTCCAGTGTCATTCCTGGATCTGAACGGAGCTGGTTTCTGCTCACTCACACTCACACATTACTTCCCATGCTTGTATATAGTCACTAGATGCAACATGCCACATCAGCACAGCCAGACTGACTGGCCAGTTGAGGTTTGGAAGACCTTTCTGCTTTATGCAATCTGGAGCAGGCAGGGCTGTGCTCCTGTCCTTCATCCACATCACACTCACAAGTTTCAGAATCTGGCCACATATGTTGCTATGGGGATCAAAAGGTTTTATTTTCTAGTAAAATTGTCAGCAGAGAACAAGGCAGAGATGAGAAGAGCATACACCTCAGCTATGGAGAAGCATTTGGGCAAGGTCCTGGAGAGAAGAAACGGTCTTTCTTCTCCAGCCTCCACAGTGTCTGAAGCAGACCTTTAATTTGTACAGCATGAAGTCAACCCCATCAGACTGTGAAAAGAACCTCAAAAATAGACTCGGTTTATTGAAGGACCAAAGAATGAAAACAGATGCAAGGCTTTGTAAACGGTAGGAAATGATCTGCAGATGGACTGAGAAATCACTGTGAGAGCTGACAGGCTTTGAGCTAAGGAGGTTGGGGGGATACTTTGTCTTCCTGGAGACACCTCTTACCATTCCTGTTATCTCAGGATGATTATCAAGGGCATTGTGTTTAACTCTATAAAAATTTGCCTAAGCTGGGACACTGAATCTTAGAGCCACCCCTCAAATAAGCTAGGCTACTGAGAGGAGACCTTTACTGTAGAGGCAGAGGATACAGCTCCCCCTAGTACCCCATTTTATGGTTCTGAACTTTTTTTCAAAGTTGAAGAACACTGGCCACCTGTATACCCCTCCACCCACACTTTACTGTTTCCCATCAGCATTTGATGATGCACTGTAAAGGCATTCTCACCCCAGTCTGTATGACAGCCAGTGCCCAGTGGTGACATACTTCTAGTCATAGTTTGTGACCCTTGGAGGAAAAGCTTTCTTTGTGGAAATACACTGGCTCTCCGCAACTTAAGAACAACTAGGCTCCTATTCTCCCCTTTGTTAAGAGAAAACCAGGGTCTTCAAAGAGAAGAAATGGAAAGGACCCAGTACAGATACAGTTTTTATACTGATATAAAGGAGAGTTAAAAGACTGCTAGTGAGAAAGAGATGTGAACTATCGACCCAGTGAGTGCATATTCTATAATCAGCCAGAGCAGATCTTCATCAACTTCCTATGGCAATTGTGCTTAGGAGACGAGTCGCTGTTGCTGAGCAAGATGTGACTTGTAGCATCATCTCTCACTCTGTGATGTTTGTGTCAGAGCATCACAGAGGAGCACATGTGTGCAACCGCACTGTCTGCTGTTCACTGGGAACCCAGACACATCCTGGGGGAACAAAGAAGGAGGAGATGAACTATCTACAGGAGGCATGTTTATTCTACAGCTCTCCCTGCCCCACAGATGACTTACATTTTTAATTTGTTATGGGGAAATGACACAGTAGGCAGATTTATTTTTGAGTTGTAACAAATGGAGTTGCTCTAAGGGGGTGTATATCGCTGCCTCACACAAAAGCCAACCATGTCAAGTATCTCTAGTAAGAAACAAGGAGGGTAGAAGAGATTTGTCTGTGGCCACATGCAGAAAAGAAATTTAGGGTCATTTCATTTTTATATTTTTTGTAGGTGGAAAATGTAAAGAAGAAATTGAAAGCCTCCATATCATAGTCTAGAAAATATCTTAAAATTCAAAACACTACTAAAAGGCTTGAGATCATTTAAAGTAGAAAAATCTATAGCAAATAAATAATTCACTTTTCCACAAAAACAAACCAGTGCTATTACTATGGTATTAATATTTAAGTAGAAGAAAGGGGATTATTTGTTTTGGAAATATTTTAGTATCTCAGAACTAGTTTCCTTTAAAGTTTGCCACTCTTGTGGGTGGTCTATTTACATCTAGAATTTGGTGAGGGTAAAAATTTGTGAGCAGCTATAATCTCCAATACCATCAACTTCCTTTTGGTCTGTATTGGTTCCTTCACTTTCTCTTCTTTGAATCCTGTAATAGTTAACAGGATAATGCATCATGTTCAAATGCAGTTTATTTGGAGAACGTAAAACCGAGTTAACATTTAACAATGGTTCCTGGAGGCTGAAAGATGAAGATGAAAAGAGGCTTAACATTATGAGTATGTCAACTTTCTCTAATCTATACTTTTTACAAGATTCCTTTTTCTTTGTATTGCTAGTAGAAAGCTTACTGAGTTTTGGAGATTTGGTCGTAAAGAATGCATGGAAAAATAAAGTGGCAGGAATGGCTAGCAAAAACAAACAAAACTACTGGGAAATATCTGCTTTGTCAAGGATTATGACATAAATTCATCAAAAGATTAAAATAGTGCTCTAGAATACATTTAGTAACTTTAAATATGATAAAAATGATATTTTTCATCATTGAGAAGTAATGGCTTTGTTCATTTGGCTGACAAAAAATTAGCGGTTATTAATATCCAAAGGTGGAGAAGATGATGAAAGAATTGTGCAGAGATACACAGTGTCATAAGCCTTTGAACACATTTCAGCACATCTTTATAAATATACATATGTCTTTACTTAACCATTCTATTCTTTGCTGCTCATCCTAGAGAAGTGTTCATCTGTACAAACAATGGGCTTCGCTGAGCAGGGAGAAAGTGGATTACAATCTCAAGATCTGAATAAATAAGTTCTCTCTGTCTCTGTCTCTGTCTCTCTGTCTCTCTCTCTCTCTCTATATATATATATGTATATATATATGTGGTGAGTAATGTAGAAGCTAAAATAAATGAAGTTAAAAGTGAAAATGATTATTTGATGAGATGTCAAGCATATTTTTAAGATGAAAAGATAATTGAAGAATAATAATACTCCAGTACAGTCTCACCTCAAAAGAGTCTCATGTGTGTACATGAGTTAGATGGCATTTAACTTGAGTTTATCAGCACACCAATAAGGACACTGAAGCAAGACTAGAAAAGATGGTTGTCTAGAACCTGGACCTTTGGTTCGTGGATGCTCTTCCTATATTTTTGTATGCTTTGGATTGAATTATCATTTGATTCTATCTTATCTTCTTTACTGCTTTTTTTTTTTACTCAGGCCTTGATTCTTCTTTACTGGTTGGTGGCTTTGGCACTTACAGTATACAATTTTTACACATAATAGTCTACTTTTGCCAGGTGTTGTGGCTCATGCCTTTAGTCCCAGCACTTAGGAGGCAGAGGCAGAGGCAGAGTAAGAGGCAGAGGATCTATGTGAGTTTGAGGTCAGCCTGGTCTACAAAGTGAGTCCCAGGGCAGCCAGGGCTACACAAAGAAACCCTGTTTTGAAAAACAAAGTAAAAACAAAAATAAAACAAAAAAGTCTATTTTCAACTGTTCTCTTCTACCACCTATTTGAGTCTATAATAGTATTCATATTCTACTATTTCTTGCCTCCTATCATTCGTGCTATTAAAGTCTTTACTATCTATTTTACAAACGATGGTATTTCTATTATTTTTGTTTCAACAGGTAACAGTTGTTTCATGTTGTTTCCCTTTTATTTAGAATAATCATTCACAGAGTACCATATGCATAGCATTAAATTTACTTTCCAACATTAAATGAAGGTATTACATGTTTAGAATTCATTCTAATATTTAAAAGACAATTGCACGGCCAAAACTTGAGATGGATTTGTTCTTTATCTTTTCCACATTGAGAATATAGGTACCCCCTGTGAAAGCTTCAGACTTCGTTACTGCCACATAATGCATGGCTTTCTTAGGTCTTCGTGTTACTCAAATGGTTCTTACCTCAGAAGCAGAAACAACAAAAGAGAGAAGGAGTGAGAGGTCTATAAATTGTTGATACTCTGTGACAAAAACGAAGTAATGCCTAGGATGACAGCCAGTAATGAATTACTACCTAGTGCTGCCACACAGCCCAAAGCAGGCTCCCAGCCTACCAGTTCTCCTGGACAGGATCGTTTTTCCCCGGGGCTCTAGATATTGGCTGACCCTGAATTGTCTCCAGTGAGACAGACTGGGATTCAAACTCTAAAGATTTTTGTATTTGTTTACACACAGATGTTCAAGCTTAAAAGAATCATCTAGCCCCGTACTTCCTACTACTAAACATTAAGCTTGGGAGCAATAACTGTGTCCCAAAGAGCAGGCAGCAAACTCAGAAATTTATAGTTCTCCCGGCAGTTTCTTTAAGGCTCTTGACAGCCCAGGAGAGTGAAATTCTCAGTTCTTCAAGTGATACAAGGCTCATTCCTCCTTAAGTGATTGTGGGAAGCGCCTGGTCACAGTGTGGTGCTTATACTAGGAGGCCGGTGCACATAAGGGAAAGATGTGAATTGAGTGCACAGTGAAGAGGGATTTGGAAACAAGCAGTGTCAGCACTATAGACAGGGCTAGCCCAGCCGAGCTCTGACACTAGTGCTCTCCCATCAGTGATTGTTTCCAAGGCCTTGAAGAGTCCTGAAAAGCCGTCTTCACACATACCAATGCAGCTGACACTTGTCACTTTCTTTACTTTGTAAAGATCCACATTTCTGTTTGGTGCCATCTTTCCTCACTCTGTGTGTGTGTGTGTGTGAATGTGAGTGTGAGTGTGTGTGTGTGTGTGTGTGTGTGTGTGTGTACCTCTCCACCCAGGTGTGATGAAATATTCCATAAGAATTTTCAGAGCTATTTATGAAACCAAAATATCATTGTGATAGTTCCTTACTCTGAACCTTACAGTCTTTTCTATTTCAAGATTCTGTACTGGTCTCCATGACTCCACTTACATTTCAGAACTCAGGCACTATGCACACCCACTTCATTCAAACATGGTGCTGCTTTTCTTCCTGTGTACTAAGCTTCTTCTTGCCACAGGCCCTCAGCTGCAGTAGACTTTGAACCCTGAGACATCCTTCTTCTAGATTTCCCAATCACATTCTCATCTTGACTCAGGATTTTATCTACATACCCGCTCCTTGGCATGACCATTCACTATAAATATCTGGGTGTTTCTCCCATGTTACATTTGTCAGTAGGCAATTGTTTCAATAAAGGGGAGATATTACATTAAAGAAACAATCAAGTTGCTATGGAACTCCATAGTAAATGCATGTATGTTGTAGACACAGTGAAATATTGAAAATAGATTTAGCAAGAATATCTCATCAATTCAAGACAATGCCAATTATAATATAATCATGGCTTTCCTTACATGAACCTGACAAGGACAACAATAACATACATCTAACACTGATGGGGGAAGCCCAGGAGGCCTGCACAAAGAACCACAGGCAGTTAAGGAATGCAAAGAGTGAGAGGAATAGTCTTCTTCAGGGAAGGGCACACCAACTGGTTATCCAATGCCAATTAGTCAGCCCTGAAAACATAGATACAATAACATACCTTTTATATTTGATATTTATACCATCATCTATGGTCTATTACATAATGATTTATATGCTTATTATCTGATTTCCCATTGAAAAACAGTGCAATCACTTGGTCTTTCTTACTGCTGTATCTACTAGATTATTACATTTCCCATACCTTGGCAGATGTTCGTTGCAAAAAATGGGTGGGTGGATGGGTGTAAAGGATAGAGGGGTGGGTGAAAGTGGAACAAAACATCAGAGTTAAAATGCAGCAGAGAATCTTAAATAGAAAGTTAGAGACCGGCACCCTTCAGACAGCTCTTGTGTCGTCAGCTGGTAGCAGATGGCTAAAGAAAAGAAACATATTTGTGTGGGAAATTGAAGTTACATTTTTCTGCCCTCGTCTTGACCTCATGGGTTATAAGGAAATCCACAGTGCAGCAGGGGGAGGCTGGGAGTGTGGACGCTGCGCTCCAGTGACCTCCACCTCTGGTTTGTTTCTTTTCGTGTTGCCTCAGCTGTTGTCTCTCCCTCTTCCATCTGAGGGCATCCTCCAGGTGGCTTGAAAGGTACGTTCTCCATGCCACAGATGGCGGTACGCGTAATCCTTCAGTCTTAACATGTTGATTACCTTTGCTCTCTGTGGCTTAGCCTTCCATTATTTTGTGGAGTCTGGTACAACTTTGTCATTTTCAAAAGCACGAAGACATGTCTTCTCAAACTCTGTGTCGTCTGTAAGCCTGGGCAACACATTCCCCGAATATGCCTATCATCCAGCCCCACAATTTGGCTGAAGCCACTCTGCCATTATGCGTCTTACTAAAATGCTGGACAGCCTCAAAAATGGCATTCGGTCTCTGGTTTGAAGATAATAAACTGCCTAGTTTCTATTTGATATGATTATGTCTCCTGCATTGGTTGTGTTCAAATGAATTTTAGGTGAAGAAATCCACTTCTTTTTCAGGGTGGAAATAGTTCTTCTAGGAAGTGAATGTGGGTTTTTGAGCCACACCCCTCCTTCATGAACATGCACTTCTGTAGTTTATATCATCTGAAAAACAGTGTCTCTATCTCAAGCTTTGTGAAAAAAATTTAAATTGAGTCACTTATCAAGCTGTGCCCTGGTGATGGGATGCTTGCCTGATGCCATTGCTCTAGATGTGAGAAAAATAAAACAGCATTTTTGGAGACAGGAAAAGAGCACAGGGTTAATTATTTGGAGACACACACACACACAAAGAGAGAGAGACAGAGACAGAGAGAGAGACAGAGAGACAGACAGACAGAGAGAACCAGTCAAATTTTCCTGACTTTAGAACTCTACTTTCTATGATTCTTATGTATGATTGTGTCCCTTAGGAACAGTTATGACTAAAGTTTTCATGAATTGATCTGGGAAGCTAACCTAATATATTATATCATTTCTGCAGGAGAATTTTCTGAGTAGCAAGTAATTACTGTATTTCTGAGCTTTTGGAGTACAATTTCTTTATGAGCTAAAAATCTCTCTATATTCAGGCAATAAAAAGAAAAAATACTCATTAGTGTCCCTGGGAGAAGAAAAAACACCCATTCCCACATAACAGGGAATATTAAAAAGAGAAAAGAAATTTACCTCATTTGACGGAGACCCTGAGGTAGAGCGCGCCGCAGTGGGTTACGTCAGAAAACCTGACTAATCGTCCTGCCCATGTTGTGCCTGGCCTGTTTTGTCCTCCATCTGTTTATGATTGTGAATTTGATTGGCTCCCTGATCCTCAAAGATTGAGGGCAAGGAATGACCTCAGGGAAAGGGAGTTTTCTAGCACTCAGAAAGAACTATACTAATAAATAGCTAATATTTTTTTACCTTCTCTTCACAAAGCTGGCATCATAGGAGGGGTTTCTCAACCATGGCAGCCTTTTAGACACTGAAGGTTTTTTTTTTTTTTTTTTTTTTTTTGGTTTTTCGAGACAGGGTTTCGCTGTGTAGTTTTGCGCCTTTCCTGGAGCTCACTTGGTAGCCCAGGCTGGCCTCGAACTCACAGAGATCCGCCTGCCTCTGCCTCCCGAGTGCTGGGATTAAAGGCGTGCGCCACCAATGCCCGGCCGACACTGAAGGTTTTAAGGACACATTTGGTGCCACCGAAGACACTGACTTAATTGGTCAGGTGGAGAATGAGCGCTGGGATATTTTGAAAGCTCTTCAGGTAACTGTAGCAGAAAGGGAAAGAATTAAAATCCTATTTATATAAATTTAAAAGCACTTTTCCCTGAAAAGGCCCTTTTCTTCTGACTGCACCTCCATCTCTAGGCTTCTAGCAGGTATGACAAGCCCCTACCTTTTCCTCTGGCCCTTCTAATACCCCACCTCATAGGAGTGCATTGATCCATACCATTGTCCGGTGGAACCAGGCAGCCTTCCGGCCTAGACAGAGCATTTCTCTTAGAAAGAGAACTGTTCCCTCCTCAGTAGACTTAGGAAGGCAGAATCAGGCCTGCAGGGTGGAATGGCATGTTCCTTATTCTCAAAGGATACTCTTTTAGTAGAGGAACGCAGCAGGGGGATTTTCTGAGCAATTTAATTCAAATTACAATCTACTTCTCCCCGGTAAGAACCACAAATCAATACCACAGTTTCTACAGTAAGTCCGTGAAAGTGAGTACGGAGATGAATGTTTTATGTGCTAAGAAATCTATGCACTTACTAAAAGATGGCTTGAGAAAGCCTTGAACACATACACACCCTTTCGTCAGTTTCTGAGAAAGCCACACACAGATGGGTATTTGAATGGGTCCGATAGATGCCCACTTTCGTGGTTCATTAGCACTCGCTTGATTCATGGTCCCTGCAGAGAATGAGTCTCGCTTCAGCCAGTCTTTTAATGATTCTCAACGTTGACTGCATGAAGGATTGCCTAGAGAGCTTTTAACAATGAATTAAAAGCTGAGTCCTCCTAAGGGAGAAACATCCCTGGCCCTGGGGCATGATTCAGAAGTCCCATTGCAATACTTTTGATACCTGAATATTAAATATTAGTTTAATATTTAATGTTTTTGTTTTCTATGGAGATCTATTTGGAAATGCCATGCCCTAGGAATACTTAGCAGGGGAAGGACACTGTGTCAGCCAGTTCATTGAACTTTTTAGAGGTGACACATTTGATTTGGTTTGGTAAATCTCTGAATGCCGAATTTGGAGGATCTCTGTTATCTAGAAGCAAATGTAAGTACGCCTTTGGTAATTGTTTTTCATATTTCAGAAGCTGTTTATATTTAATATCACATATACTACCAGCATCTTGTGTTGTCATTATGAAACTTAGCAGGAAAGAATCAGGTCACTATGAGCACGATAACTTTCTTTAGCAGTTCTAAGAGCAGTCATGAAGGGACAAAATAATCTACTCCCTGCCTGTGTCTTGACATGAGACCTTCAAAGGAAACTTTGGATACTACTAGCTATTTCCTGGAAGAAGATATTTTTCCTCACAAGCATAACACACAGAGTTTTCTTTGTTACTGACATTTAGGAGTGCTCTTTAGGTTTCTATACTAAAACTCTGGGCAATAGAATCATGGGGCCCTTTTAGCAGCCTTGTGGTAAATGTCTGGTATCATTACATGCTACAGTGGAGATTCTCTTGGGCTGAAGAGTAATGTAATGTAGTCACAGCTGACCCACCCTGGAAATGTATCTATCAGGACTCTTACCAAATATGCTTGGCAGAGGCAAAAATGAATGTAATTTTTCGACCATGTGGATATTAAAAGATAATATTTATCAACCATTCCTGGTAGGAATCTCTTTCTGGCTCCCAAGTATTTGAAAAAGTATTAGGCGTATATAAACACCATTTTTTTTATTAAAGACTAAGGAAAATAATAAGAATTGTTTTTAAAATATCATGCAAATTTTATTGTGAAACAAATGAAGGAAGGAAGGGAAGAAGGAAGGCTGAGCTTTGAGAAATTCTGTCTGGACTGTGGAATCCATTCGTATCCCTCAGCAATGGCTAGGAGCATGTGGTGCACTCTGAAGGCTACCTCCTGGTTCTACCCAAGGTCACTCATATGACTCAGTGCCTGGATTTCAGCCCTTGTTGGGGCCTCAGCTTCTGAAAGGAAAATGTTTCCTAAGACTTCTGAGAATTCCTGGCAAGAGGATTAAACATAGGAGCCTGATTTGGAATGTAAATGAAGAAATGTACTGGTCAAAAGCAGGAAAGATGTCAGTTAAATTTAAAACAAGTGAAGCCAAGCTCTATGTTCTGGAAAAGGGTGTGTGTGATTTGCAGACGGCAGCAGCATATGGGTACTGCTTATTGAGTTGTGCTGTATACAGGTGCGCTGCTAATGGACAGCGTGGAGATGTCTTCAAGAATTCATTATAGGTGTTGTACATGGAAAAGAGTTCATATGGGGCAGAATCTAACCCTTTAGTCTTAAACTAGAGACTCCTGAGTCTACTGGTTATTTCTAGGGATGTGACTAAGCTAGTAAGGAAAAAAACAAGAGCGTTTGCTTTGAGGAAGATAGGGAAAGTAGTCTTTTCCTTTCTCCTCTTATGTCAGACTTTCTTGGTTCCCCTCTGGGATGCTTAGGGTTTTCATCAGAACTGGTAGATTGACTATAACATCGACTCAATATTTAACACCTCCATGCTCAGGGAAAAAGCACAGACTGGACGCATCCTGTCCCTCCAGTAAGTAGCTGCTACTAGCCATGGAGTGTTAAACATTCCGTCTTTAACAAGGACGACAAAAAACTGCATGCAGCCCAATCTCTACATGTGGGGTTAGGAAGACTTTTACTGTAATTAATAGTAGAGTCATGTGACTTAGCAAGATCCATCCTTTTGGGAAATTTGGGAAACTGCCCACAAAAGTTGCAGCTTTCTGCTCAAGGACAGAATTATGTCCTGATCACTTGAGGGAGACCAGCTCATTTGTCCTTTAAGTGACTGTTTCTCTCGAGGTGTCCAAGTGGCTCCACTTCAGGGCAGGCTTTCGGATTGGAGCTCCGCACTGATCACTATAGTGAACTTTCTCCCAGCTCTATGGGAAGCTATGTAATAATCCTTTCAAAGCATTATAGCGATCAGAACCAGTTCTCCAAGTGAGATGAGGAAAGCCGCCCACAGCTCCTATCCTTGACTTGGGATGCTCTTACGATAGAAGTAGTCTGTTAGCATCCTTCTCCCCCAGCAGACAGACACTCAAGTCCCAGCCCTCACAGGGTTCAAGACTCCGTGTTCCCCAGACTCGTTGCTTCTTTGTTGACTGTCCTGTGTCAGAATTTATCTCACCAAGGAGGACGTAGGAGATGACTCCTACCCCTGTGTCTGCCTTCAGTGACTTTCTTGGCTCAGCCTGGAGCTCTCAGACAACGCTGTCTTCAGAGAAGCAGCCCATCTCCTCAGCTTTTCCTTCCCCTCTGTTCACAGCCGCTTTCCCTGTCCCTCCTTAGTTAAGAAGATAATAGACCCCCTTGCTTCTCTTTGAGCTTGGGAGGCTAGTGAGTATTTGCTGTCCTTTACGGCACTAGTTGCTGTACTTCCTCTTACCTGTTGTCGTTTGAAGGTAACATCATAAGTTGTGTCTATCCATTACACCCTTTGTGTACTGGTTTGGGCCTCTTTTTTTTTTTTTTTTAAGTTTTATTCTATAGCCAAGTTGACCTTGAACTCACTCTTTGTGCCTCTGCCTCTGCTTCCCAGTGCTGTAATCACAGGCATACACAGCCACACCCCAGAAAATAGCAACTTATTATTAAGCATGGCCTCATATTGTTCGTAAAATTTACTTAAAATTAATGACATAGTTAATTAATTTTATTAACTTTATTTCATAGGAAAGAAGGTATGTGGTTTTATTTATTTATTTTTTTGATGGCTTATCATTTTACCATCTTCAAAAAAAATTTTTTTGAGACAGCCTTTCTCTGTGTAGCCCTGGCTGTCCTGGAACTCACTCTATAGACCAGGTTGGCCTCGAACTCAGAGATCGGTCTGCTTCTGCCTCCTGAGTGCCGGGATAAAAGGCGTGCGCCACCACCGCTGCCCTTCATTTCATTGTCATTAGTCTGAACAATTGTTAAACATTCTGAGGTTGTTTTTTTTTTATTTTTATTTTTTATTTTTTTGAGACCGGTCTCACATGCAGCTCCAGCTGGCCTGGAACTCACTCTGTAGACCAGGCTGACCTCATAGAGACACTCCTGCCTCTGCCTCCTGAGTGCTGGGATTAAAGGCATGAGGCTCCGTGCCTGGAAAGACAGCACTATTAAAAACTAAAATGTTTTCAGCTTCATATCCTTACTGTGTACTTATGATCAAGTTACTTTACACTGTAATATATTTTCTCATCCTCAGGAATTCCAATCGATCATGTCACAATGCTGCATTTGTTATCTGAAGGGGTGGTGTCTAGGTTTCAGCACATTACCCAATATATTAAGCCATCTGTAAGTAAGTGATTGTGGCAAGGATGATAAGTGAATGTATTTTGTGGACAGAGAAGAACAGAGTTGATGATGGAAGAAGATGATGGAAGTTGATGATGGAAAAAAATCAAGTTTGAAGCCAACAAGAAAAAACAAACATAGTATTGAAAAAGATTATAGGGACAAACACCAGAGAAAGGATCACGTAGTACTGCCTGGCCAACAGTGGAGTAGACCCCACTCATGCATACACATCTGCACTCATGTATACATGTAGCCACAAACATGTCACACTATGCACGTACTCCTCCAATACACTCATTCACTTATGTATATATTTATGTGTATGCAGGGTGCATTTTTTTATGAGACCTTTTAAATCATGTGGTTAGCTTTTAAGTTTATAGTTAGCCTGCCCTAATTTTACCATGTATGATGCTGTTGGCTGCTTCTGGTAAAATTCTACCCTGATACAGGTCATTCACTTGACTATACTTTTAATTGACCTTGTAAACATGCTTCCTTCCTTTCTGTGGTCCATGTGGCTTCTGTGATCCTCTATTGTTTAACCTGTTAAAACACTTTTAAGATCAGCTTGGTGGGTTTGACATCCAGTTCCCACTAGAAGCTGGTATTAGTTTCCTATTTCCAGTTTATGGCTAAGGAATGATCAGAAAAAGAAACCATTAGAGAGAGGTCACCACAATGCATCAAGTAAGAAATATATTCATAGTGAACATCTCTATAGCAGACTTCCTCCAAGGATGAATTATCTCTAAGGTTGTCCTATAATTCCCTCAATTATTTGCCACATTACCTACTTTATCAGCTGTGGCATTAAGTCTTCACATCTGTTGTAATTAAGGAGGAGATTGAATGTCCCATGGACACTGGGACACAGAGAGAGAGACATAAGCTGTTCTCAGAAGATCTTCCTTCAATTCAGCTGATACCAGAAACAATGATACTCAAACATATAAACAAACAATCTATTAACACCTTTTTCTGAGCACTACTAGACCTACAGACCTGCACCAACTATTACTATTAACCCAAGTATCTTTTTTTCTTTGGCTAGATGGTATGAGTTCAGTTTCAGAATAATGCCTAACTCCAGAGACTCCAGTGTAATATAGGAGAAAATAATGGATGGAATTATTATCGTAATGTCTGGTATCCCAGGATTGAGATGCATTAACAATATGATAGAGTTACCAGTAGAGGAATCCTTTGTAAAGTGCTTATTGTCATGAATTCCCCTAGTAAACTGTGTGATTTACCTGACAATATTGCTGAGATAAATGGTTGTGGGACCTGTGTTCCTGATACACTCACAGCATACAGTAGAGTTAGTGTGGATGTCCGAAGGTCAGATGTGGATAAGCAGAGGTTCATACAAAGAATAGCCTTGTACCTGTTTGGATACAGACCTCCAAAGAACTGTCTCGGAAACAGCTTTGTTGGAGCTCCAAGGATACACATTGGGCCCCCAGAGCACAAAGCCATTCTCAGTCATGGTTCAGAAGAGAAAGGAGGAGCCATTTTCTCTATATATCTAGAACAAACTAATCGCAGGTGTGATAAAGTAGATAGATACATAGGAAAGTTCATAAAACTATGCAAGACCCAAGATAAGAAGGAAAAAAAATAAAAACAGAGCATTTTAAAGATATAACTGTTTAAAGGCAACAAAACCACAGAAGGCATTGCATAGATGTAAATGTGTTTATGCTGCAGAAGACAGGGAGGGACGGAAGAGCCTGTGCTCCTTGTCCAACACACAACTCCATGGTCTACAAGCCCTATTGGTGGAGGGCAGTCTGCTCAGCAGAGCAGCAGTATGAGGCTGTAGATTCTTAGTTGTTATTTTCTTTTGTTTGAAAATGCCTTTTACCGTACTATGCAGTTTATGAACAAATTAAATTGTGCTCCATGGCTGGGAACTGTGGGAGAATCTAGCCTGCATGTTACCAGATTGCATCAGCTTTATCTGTCTCGTGTCTATGCTTCAGATTCCATACTGATTTATTGCCCATTTATTTCTTTCACAGCTTTTCAGCGTATGGTATACTATGTGGCTGATCTCAGGGACTGAATAAGCCTGCCCCTCATGAATAATTCCATACCCCTTTTCTGATCATAGCTCATTGGGTCTGAGGAGACAGCTTACCTAAAGACATGCCTCCTCATATTTCTAGAATTTACTCAATGGGATCTGGCTAAACATCTGAAGCAGAACCAATCTTCTCTGTAAATTTGGAGAGCAAGGGACTTGGCTAGTTAGCAGACAGGAAATTGAAACATAATTCCCAAGAGCTGTATGATGGAACAGGGGGTGGAACAATCCCTCTGAGCAGTGTATAAGCCGAGGAAGAGGTAGTCAGAGAAGAAGCTGGACCCCCCACACAGCAAATAGCTGCACTCCATAATCCTTATAACTCTATTCCTGACATATGTGTAACTTTGGGTTCTGTGATCTGTTTACAACATAGATTCAGTTCTTGAATTCTCCTGAAGCTTGCAGTAATTTTGTACTCAAGTACTTGAGTTGGGTTAGGTGTGTTTCTGCCTTTTGCCCCAAAAGGTATTTGACTATAACATTGCCTGATCATATGGTGTACTGAAAAGTATGGCTGAACCCATCAACTCTGAAAGCAGCATTTTGATACAGGTCATTTAGATGATGTGAGTCATACACGTAGCATAGCCATTGGTTTCTTTGAAATTCAAATATAATTTTTCCAACTCCCTTTCCTCCTCATGTAGAGCCCTCTTTGCTCTCTCTCAAATTCATGGCCACTATTTCTTTAATATTTTTAATCTTGGAGGCAATATTATTTCAGTATAGAAGAAAAACCCCAGGATAGGGAAGGTGTAAACCTCAACAACAGCCCAGAGAGATAGAGAAGATGAAGAGAAAATGTGGTGCCTCTTCAAGTTAGATGTGGAAGGTTTGCAGATGGAAGATCCAATGGCAAATAAACAACCCTATGACAAAAATAAGAATAGAGAGAGCTTTAGAGAGAGTGAGGAAGCCCCATGTGTTAGGCAAAGCATGCTTAGATAAGAGCTATAAAGAGGAAGGGGGAAGTAAAGCTTTTCTGAGTGCAGAAAGGCAAGCAGATTTAACAACATGGCGTGTTTGCAGCTCTGTAAGTGACTACCATGGACATTGTTGTATTTATAATGATCACCATTCTGATCTTGATGTTCACAAATATAGCTATCAATTTAGAAGTAAAATTTGAATTTGTTAGTCCACCGTGCTGGGGAGTGCTTTGAACTTATTGGATACACAATACACAGCAATATGTCATTGAAACCTTACCTCTCTGGTAACTAGGAAAATGAGATAAAGAACCAGACTCCTTAATTTACTATGAATATAGTAAGTCATGGATACGTATTTAATACATTGTCTGCACTGTTTCCTTTCCAAACCATAAGACCAGAATTCCTGCCATCCATCTGTGAAGCTACCTTGCTAAACTCTGTCTTACCCTTGTGTACTTTGTCTTCAGGCATGTTCTGCTGTGAATGACTGATTGATAAATAAAGTGCTGATTGGCCAGTAGCCAGGCAGATAGTATAGGCAGGACAAGGAGAGAGGAGAATTTGGGGAAGTAGAAGACTGAGGCAGAGAGACGCTGCCAGCCACTGCCATGAGAAACAACATATAAAGATACCAGTAAGCCATGAGCCATGTGGCAAGGTATAGATGAATAGAAATGGGTTAATTTAAGTTATAAGAGCTAGATAGCAAGAAGCCTGAGCCTTTAGGCCATACAGTTTGTAAATAATATAAGTCTTTGTGTGTTTACTTGGGTGTGAGGACTGCGAGAGCTGGGCAGGAACAGGATAACAACAGCTACAAAGTTCCTTCTTCTTTTTAATCCTGTCATTAAGTTGCCTACTGTGTGCTAAATCTTGGCCAATAAGTGAGTCTCCAGATGGATATGACTTCCAGTGATTCTAATGATAATTTTTTGACTCAAAAAGGATTGTTCTAGTGTTTAGAAATGTCTGGATAATTCTATCATTTAGAAACTTAAATTGTGTTGTTATCCCTTATGAAAAACAAGCAATGGTTTTTTAGTTGTGTGGCTATACCAGTGAAGTTGATATTTCCTGCAATCAAAAAAAAATCATCATTACACTAATGTTTACCTATTGTATGCATGGTAAAATGTGACATGTGTAAAGATTTTAGTAGTCATCAGTTAATTGCAGCTCATGAAATATTTTAGTACGTGTTTATAAAAGGAGGAATCTTCTATAATATAAAACAAAGCAGTTAAAAGAATTAACTAGAAAATGCAACCAATCAAATATTTGCAAACTAGAAAAATCTCTTTGTGGTCATGAAAACCACATACTTAAGAAAAGTATTAGTAAAATGTTGAGTCAATGAAAGCCAGATGGGTTTATAGTTGTACTGACCACTGTTGTATAACATAGAAGCAGGAATGTAAGGGACACAGAAATAGTCAAAGCTGTCTTGAAAAGAACAAGGAACACAGAGAATGGAGTGGTATCTATTTTGAGAATGACTATTGCAGTCAAAGCAGCATGGTGTTGCCATACGGCTGCTACTACACTTTCTATTGCTGTAGCAACACAACTGAGAAAAACGCCCGAGCGTAGGAAGTGTTGGTCTCAGGAACCAAATGTTCGTTCGTCTCCATTGTTTCTGGGGCTAGAGTGAGCCAGAGGCACCTGCCCAAAAGGAGCTCCTCACTGTTGCAGCCAGGAAGCAGAGAGAGAGGAATAGACTACTTTCTCCAACTGGACTCCGCCACCTACCAAAGTCGCCTGGGCACAAGCCTTAAACTCACGAGTCTTTGAGGCGGGGCATATCTCAAATCCAAGTTGTAACAGTGAGTGAGTAGTTAGAATAATGTATAGAAGTTTTATAAAGCCTCACAGATCTTAATTATTTTTGATGAAGAAGCTAAATTAATTAAATAGAACAGAACACTGTTCCCTGAAGGTGTGGTACCGCAGGCCTGGAACCCCAGCAGCCTGGGAGGTTGAAGTCCAAGAACTGTAAGCTAAAGGACTGTCAGGGAGAAAGAAGTAAGGCAAGTTCAGTCTGGTCAACTTAAGGAGACCCTAGCTAAAGCTAAGAAGTCAAAGAGGGTTGAGATATGATCTTTGCCTAGCATGAACAAGGCCTCTAGGTCAATCTCTACCACCTTCTCACCACAAAAAAAAAGAAAGAAAGATGAAAAGAAAGAAAGAAAGAAAGAAAGAAGTAAGGAAGGAAAGAAGGAAGGAAGGGAGGAAGGAAGAAAGGAAGGAAGGAAGGAAAGAAGAGAAGGAAGGAAGAAAAGAGGCTACAGAGATGGTTCAGGTCTTAAGAGTGCTTGCTGCTCTTCCAAATGACCCGGTTTAGCCCCCAGGACCCAGCTAGGTCAAAGGCTAATCTTCAACTCCAGCTCTAGAAGATCTGATGTCCCCTTGGGACCTCTGTAGGTATGTGCACTGTGCACACACACACAGACACACATACATGTACATGCACACACACATTGCACATTAATGAAATAAAGAAAAATAAATTCTTCAGTGAATGCTATGGGAACAATCAGAAATTAAATATGGAGAAAATGAAATTTGAATTTTACCTCTTACCACTCATAAAAATAGCTTGAAATGGATTATAACCCTAATTATAAATTTGTAAATAGTTATTTGTTTGTTATGGTTTGAGACGGTCTCATCATGTATCCCAGGCTGGTCTTGAACTTACTTCATACCCTGTGCTCCTTCTAATTCATGATAATCCTCATGCTTAGTCTCCCATCAAGCAGAATTATAGGCATGTACCACCATACCCAGCTTTAAGAGACTTTCTTAAAAAACAAAATACATAAACCATAAGAGGAAAAATTGATAAACATGATTTCATCTCAAGAAACACTTCAACACTTTGATAGGCACTACTAAAAATGAAGTGGTCTGAGCATAACTGAGGAAATGAAATACATACATTATCTGACAAAATATTGTACCCAGAATACATGAAGAGAAAAGTGAAATTAGAAAGTCCAATTATTGTAGAATATTAGTTTAAGATGAATGTGTCACATCTGTGGAACATTTGTTTAATGATGCAAAGATGTGTTGCATTCTTCTACGTTGCATTTGTTTAACTCTGTGAAGCTGTGTTACTGTGCCTGTCTAAAACACCTGATGGTCTAAAGAGCTGAGCAACCAGCAATAGTGAGACAGGAGAAAGGATAAGTGGGGCTGGCAGGCAGAGAGATGAAATAGAAGGAGAAATCTGGGAGGAGAGATTGGGGAGCAAGAAGAGGAGAAGGGGAGAGGACATCAGGGGCCAGCCACCCAGCCACACAGCCAACCACAGAGTAAGAGGTAAAGAGAAGTATACAGAAATAGAGAACAAGAAAAGCCCAGAGGCAGAAGATAGGTGGAATAATTTAAGAAAAGTTGGCTAGAAACAAGCCAAGTTAAGGCCAGAGATTCATAAAAAAAAAAAAAATAAAAAAAAAAAAATAAACCACCATGTGATTAAGGAGCTGGGTGGCAGGTCCCCCCAAAGAGTAAAAACAACCAACATCATCAAATAGTTCAATTAATAGAAGTAAGAAGAATCTTTTAACTTTCATAACTTGGTGGTATAAGGTATAACATATGGTAAACAAACAAATGACAGTTTCTCATTAAGTCAAACATACCTTTTCCATACAACACAGTAATTCCATTCAGATAGTTACTCAAACACGTGAAAACACATCTGTGGCTTAACAGGCTGATCTCAGGGGCATCTCTGCTTGAGGTGAAGGTTGAGCTATGCCCTTTCCTACTCAGGTTTTACAGGCCATGCTAAAGGGGGCGCAGAAGAGAGTTTGGGAAGAGCAGGGTGGGAAAGGGCAGGGCCTGCAGCTCCAGTAAGGCAGCACCAGGTTCAGTGTCTAAAACGCAGTTCTAAGTGGCATTGGGTAGGAGGGAAGCATGACAGTGTTGGACAGGCTCACGGAGATGCTGAGAGGATGCAGGAGGGCCTGCTGGGAGCACCACCATCCACGGTTGCATGAGGTAATGTCTAAGAAATACTGGGAGAGAAGCAAACGCAATTCCCTCAAATAAAAAACTAAATCCTGTATCATCCTTAGAAGTTTAGGAATTGTGCGCCCACATGACAAAGAGATGCTACACATTTTGTGAAGCCTGGACCACTTCTACAACGCACTTAAGATACTGTTTCTGAGAAGCTCTGGCTAGTGTGCTTTGCTGTCTTCCTGGGTTATCTTAGCACCATGTCTGGGCTGGTACCACGTTTAATTCCAACAGCCTCCATCCATTCTAACGGGGTACAGCAAGCTCCACGTGGCGCCAGCTCCTACTGGATGTCTACACAGATGGATGCCTTACTCTCTCCGGGGTTTGTTCAAATATTTTTTAGTAAGCCTCGCTCTGGGTGCTCTTTAAAATTGCCAGCTCTGTTTTTTTACCACTGTCAATTCTCTTGATATCCTTTGACAAGAGTTCTTTGTTAAAATACACCGAGCACTCTTCACCTTTAAACCTGTCTTTTATTTTGTTATTATCTTATCATCTGTATCTGTTCATTTTATGTACTATATTCCAAACATCTAGTGCGGTGACTCCTATCTGCTCCAGTGTCCAACATAGAGTAGATGCTCACAAACTGTTGACTGCTTTAACAAGCCTGCAGTTTTTACATGTTTATTCATTTTTGTTTTGATTTCTTATAATGCTAGGAACAAAAGGGTCTTGCTGGTATACCAGGCAAGTGCTCTACCACTGAGCTAATAATCTTCCAGTTCAAGTGGCCCCAATAGCCATCTTGTGTTACTCCAAGACACGTGAGCCGTCTGTTTCCTGTCTCGGTGCTTCAATCATCCTCCTGGTTTACAAAGAGCTCCCAGTTCTAGCTTGGCTCTATTCTTAGCCCTCTCCCTCTTCTCTCTCACAAATTCTCAAGAGAAAAAATAATCTGGTTAGGTCTAATCACTCACAATCTGACCTGGGACATGTCTATGTGGCATGCTTCTAGACACACCCTGGGCCTCTCACATGTCTATTAACATGGACGCTGAGGTCACAGACTCATGAGCCTCAGCTGTGTTCACTGTAGTGGTATATCACAGGACAGGAACCATAACGGCATTTACACTCCATCACCCCGTGGCTACCTTTTCTCCTGCAGCAGGAGGCTGAGCATGGTATAGCATGGATCACGTGCACACATGAGGCTGTCAGAAGCCTTCATGGCTGGGCTGTAGTTTTGCAACATCGTATTTTCTTTTTCTAAATGAGGTCAGTAGGGGAAAAAAAAAAAAACCCTATACTTGGGTTGTGCTTGAAACACTTGGTTTAATAAAAGCACAATGTGTAAATATGTATGGATGTTAGCGGATGGCCTCAGGGCTCTGGCCCTCTGTCAGCTGGCTCTCAAAATCACCTCTTTCGGGAACCCATGAGAGAAATCACATCTCATGACAGGCTTGCTGGCAAGGAAAACTGGAGCTTAGAAGGAAACGGCAATGGCATTTAAATAAATGTGTTTCTAGATTATAGCCTGGAAGTGAGATTAGAGGGGGATGTGGATACAGTGATGCTCTTGACATCCAGGAGTCCATAAAAATTAGAGCAGAAAAGGAGAAGTAATGTCACAGGAGGAACTAGACACCGGTGTTCTCGGGCCGCTTCTGTCTTGAAGAAGTGACGTAATACTATTGGAGCCGTGAAACCTCTGTAGAACCCCATCCTCACATTGTGAAACAATGGGGTTGGAAGGGAGAACCCCCCAAGGCTCGCCAGCTTGGAGCCAGAGTCAAAATCACTTAGAAATTTAGATTCAAAGGGCTGGGACAAACATTGTACTCAACAGCCCCAAATATGTCACAGATTCAATGCTTTTTTGTTGGTGGTTTTATTTTTTCCTTCAGAGTGCATGTGGAAACCTCTGTATACATTTCAAAAGCATAAATCAGACAAATTAAAGAATAAACAATTAGCGTTTTCAAAATGAACCTTTTGTTCATTATCTGGCACTATTTGATGTCATGTGGACAATTTTAACCACTCGTGGATGATGCTTTTTATTCCATTAAAATATTACATGTAGTACTAATTCACGGTCACACTCCCTGCCAAGGGTCACAGACAGCCCTGACAGCACCAGCTTCCTGTGCTAAGATGAGAGAGATGGGTCACCCAGCACAGGACATCTGGTGCGATTAGGAAGGGCCCTGTCACCTTAGAACAAAGCTTTGCTGTGTTTGTGCAAGACTGGCACTGTGTACACTCTTTCGTTCTGCAAACTTTCGTCGGTGGCTGCTCGCCAACTTCTTTTTCGTTCACTACTTCCATAAAAACATACAGCCGTATATCTAATAATTCATTTGTAAAAATGTCTATTCTTTACTTATCCTGCTCTGTTCGATCGAAAGCATGGCTAGGAAACTCAGAACTCGTGTATTCTGAAAAGACAACAGTGTCTTCAACCCTAAATAAACTATAGAATAAAAGAACTCAAACTTGGCAGTCAACTGTCTCCATCCCTCCTTGGACACATGGAAAACCTTTTCAATGAAGTGACAAGCTATAACGCCATATTTTAAAAGTTTATAGCAACAGTAACCACAAAAACAAATATAGCCTTGGTATGTGCCAAGTGTTGTTCGAAGAGTTTTACATGTATTTAATTAATGCATATATGATCAGGAGGAAAGAGACTCTCACCCAATTGAAGGTTTTTAACTATAATTTAAATGCAGGAATATTTGCATTTCAGCTACTCACACTTCAGACCAAAGATAACAATCTGCACTCTCCTGGGTGAGTTTTCTTTTGTTGGATAGTGAATGCTACACCGTAGAATTACACTGTGGATCTGAACTGAGCAGCAGCAAGGCACCCTGGGAGCTCAGTTTGCATTTACAATATGCTCATCACATGTCGAGTTAAATAGAGGAATAGACAGCTAGCTTTCAGGCTTTTAGTAAGACTAATTATATATATTTAGTATGCTCTAGTACTCCCTGAATGAATTTAACATAAGGAATGTGCTATTTGGCACAAAATGAGAGAATTAAAACATTCAGCATGAGTCAAAAGAAGAGAGAAAGAACACAGATCCTGAGCTGCCTATAAAATTCAGCAAAAGAATAAGCAAAAAGCCAAAATCAAGCCATGAGAACTCTTATCCAAGTTAGCCTTCAGAATAAAGTCTATGCATACTCTTGAGTGCCCCCTCAATTTTTGCTATGTAGCAGAAGTGTATTTATGGCTGTTTCCCTGGTTAACTGCATGTGTCAAATTGAGCAGGCCACAGGATAGCTAGATAATGCATCAAATAACCAAGATAAAACAGTTATTTAATGTCTATCAAGGGATCTCATGAGGGTGACCTGGAAGACTGTGAGTTGAGCTGGTGGAATTATAAAGCAAATGACCCTTGCAAGGAGTGTGGACATCATCGACATCACGGAGGACCTGAATAGAACAAAAATAGCAATGGAAGGTGGGCTTCCATCTGGTTGCTTCGACTGTGGTGTCTCTCTTCTCTGCCCTCAGCACGTGTGGGTCTCAGGCCTCGGGAGACTAGAATCTGCACAGCAGGCCCTTCGGCTGTCAGACCTTTATATCCGCACCATAGGCTTTCCTGGATCTTCAGCTCCAACATGGCACCTTAGGGTCAGCATAGCATCCCAAGTCACACAATCCAAACTTTATAATGAACCGTTTAAAAAGATGAATTATTTGTATGTGTTGGAGGCATGTGCACATGTGTGTGAGTGCCCACACTAGCTGGAAGTGACAGAAACCCTGGAGCTGGAGCTACAGGAGGTTATAAGCCACCCCTCATGGATGCTAAGAACCAAACTCTGGTCCTCTGGAAATGCAGTCTCTCTGGTCCCAATGAAAGGTTTATTCTTGCTCATGGTGCATCATGGCACAGAAGTTAAGACCGCTGGAGAGCTTAAAGCAAGTGGTCACTTCACACCAAAGTTAGGAGAGCAGAGATAGAAGAATGTATGGGGCAGCTCAGTTCTGACTCTTCATTTGGACAGTTCAGGATCCCAGGGAGGGGGATGGGGTATGTGGGGGGGGGGTGTAGGAGGAGGAGGAGGAGGAGGAGGAGGAGGTGGGGGAGTAAGTTTTCCCACCTCTATTAATGCAAACACACAATCCTCTCCAAGTATAGCCAGAGGCCCTTTTCCCAGTCATTCTAGATTTTATCAAGTTGACAAATAACACTATTCATAGTAGGTTGTTAAACATCATCATTGCTATAGGTTCAACGTAATTTGAAATTGTCCTTCTGAAAGGGTTGTAGGGAGAGATGTGGAAGAGGATACCGCAGTGATGTAACAATACAAGCCTCAACCGGACACCACCTGTTTTGACAGAGGGGGTGGAGGAGAGAGAAGCCATGAACCAAAGGCAGGGATTTGATATTCCTTAGATCTTCCTGGCTGAACCCAGCCTTGGGGACTCATGTTAGGATGTCTGGTCTCCAGAATGGTGAGATAATCACGCAGTGAGTGATTTTACATCACTTAGTTAATCATCATCAGCTTGTGCAACAGTGAGAAACAGCAGCAGTGAGTTCTCATGACCTATAGTCACTGCTAACTTGCCCGAGTTTAGCTGATGCTAACCATACAGCCTGCTAAGTCCAGACTCCCATAACCAAATCTCCTTGCTATGGTTTGGATATCGTCTGAGTGTCCTCCAAGGTTTCCTGTGTTAGGAACTTGATCTCCAGTGTGGTGATGCTGAGCAGTTGTGAAATCTTTTAAGAAGTGTGTGTGGGGGTGACTGGTTCATTGGGAATATTGCTCCTTGAAGGAGTTAATGTCCTTCACACGCAGTGAGTTGGTTCTCAAGAAAGTAGTTATTAGCAGAGCGGGAATGCTCCCCATTCAGGAGTTTTCTGTTTCCAGCATGTGGAAACATACTCTAACAATATACACTTAGACTGTCCCCAGAGAACAAGCCGAGAGGACCACCCAACGCAGGCTTTCAGCTTCTAAAACTGTGAACTTAACAAACAGTTCCAGGAAGTAACTGGCCTCCGGTATTTTGTCACGTAAGTGGAAAACATTATTTCCATGACCCCAGCAAGTTTCCTCATGCGCTTGTTCAATCATCTTCAGGATGCATCTTAAGATCAAACCATAAGCAACCTGTCTCCTACTCTCTAACACAGTGACAACACTGTTCTCATAGCTGACCATGCACACATTTGGAAGACACATTAAGTACATTACTTAGGGAATATATAAAAAATACTGTAGTTATTCACCTGACACTATTATTTCATTTAATGTTCTCCATTATTTGGTCCCTAACCTTCCTACAAATATCTGGTCCTTCTGCCCCATTTTGAGTTCTCTCCTTAGAGCATTCACCTCTTCACATCACATCTGTTTCCTCTACTTTATCTGCCTGAGCAATCAATATCTCTATTCAATCGTGATTCATAGACTACTTATTTACTTCTTTATGGAAGGTTTTCTAAAACATTTCTCAATTCGATATGAACACTCCACTTACTTGTATTCCACCGTGTCTTAATCATACCAGATAAATAAAAGCCATTTTGGAGACTGATATGATAGCTCAGTAGGAGATTTATGCCTAATAATTATGAGACCCTGGATTCAATCTTCAGCTCTCTCTTTCTCTATCTCTTTCTCTCTCTCTTTCTCTCTCTCTCTCTCTCTCTCTCTCTCTCTCTCACACACACACACACACACACACACACACACACACACACATTATTGCAAGAACTAGGCCTGGTGGCACAAGTCTATAATGCCTGATATATAAGCTGAGGCAGCAGGGGCTCACGTCTCAAGGCCTGCCGTAAGTCTCACTAAAATAATACTAAAAAGAGAGAGAGAAAGAGAGCTGACCATGCAGCTCAAGGATAGAGTCCTCGCCTCACTTGTGTGAAGCTGTGGTTCAGTCCCCAGACAACTGAGGCGTCGTTTGTGGTGGTATTGTGTTCCCCAAAATATCGTGTACCTTAATAAACTTATCTGGGGTCAGAGAACAGAAAAGGCACTAGTTAGGCAGTGATAGCACATGCCTTTAATCCTAGCATTCCAGAGGCAGAAATCCATCTGGGATCTCTGAGTTCAAGGCCACATTGGAAACAGCCAGGCATGGTGACTCACGCCTTTAATCCCAGGAAGCAAGCCTTTAATCCTAGGGAGTGATGGTAGAAAGCAGAAAGATATATAAGGCGTGAGGACCAGAAACTAGAAGCATTTGGCTGGCTAAGCATTTGGCTGGTTAAGCATTCAAGCTTCTAGTAGCAGTTCAGCTGAGAGCCATTGGGATGAGGACACAGAAGCTTCCAGTCTGAGGAAACAAAACCAGCTGAGGAATTGGCAAGGTGAGATAGCTGTGGCTTGTTCTGTCTCTCTGATCTACCAGTATTGACCCCAATAACTGGCCTCGGATTTGATTTTATTAATAAGAACTTTTAAGATTCCTGTTACAGTCGTTAACTCACATCTCTTCAGGACCAGGAAAGACATAAATGAAGGCGTGGCTACATGAATATAATCTGCAATTGTAGGGCCATTGCCAACTAGAAAATGAACACCACACCTGAGGCACACATATGCATTTATTTAACAACTTATGACAGCATCTGCTTTATGGGCGAGTTGTTGAAGTTGGTTTGTGTTCTTCAAGATGGAAAAGGAGAAGTATTGGTGACCTAGGTTAAAAGAAGTCAGTGGTCAGAACTTCCTAGTTCAGCCCAAGTATAGCGATCTGCTCTACCGGGTAGAAAGTGAAGAGAATTATCAAGCCAAACCTGAGAACCTTGCCTGATTACACACAAATCCATTTGAGTTCCTTGGAGAAAGTCAGGCAATGGTGTGATGTCTCACAAATGCTGTATTATTCTGTTTGGGGTCTTATAACAACTATTCCTTAGTAAGGAGCATGCTTAAATTTGTGGTTTTAGAAGTATCTACCACATGTTCACATTTTATAGGCAACCATTGCACATGTGCGTTTAACTGGGATCTAAATTTATGACACATTGACAGCTATTCTGTGCATAAATGCTCACAAAATCTCCTACTAGATTTATTTATTTTGATAGCATTTTCTTTTTCCACTTTTTTGTAAAGGGGTCTCACTTCAAACTATATCGTATGGAACCTGGACTAAGAAATAACACAGTGCACTCATATGCACATACCCAAACACAGAGACACTTACATACATATAATTCAAAATAACAATAATAAATCTATGGCATTGATCAGATGTTGTTTTGAACAAATCTAATCTCAGAACTTTCCAGGGAAATGTGGAGCTCTGGAAAGTTCTTCAGTATCTAAGAGGCTGACCTGAATGATGTGTTGGAATTTCAGATGGGGGAAATACAATGTGAAGAATCCACATAGTCTACACAGTACAGAGACCGATAGTACAGACTCAGAAGTCAGTGGTCATGCCCAAAGTCACATAGTCACTTAATACTAAGGTTCATCTATAAAATGGGAATACTAACATCTGATGAGCAATATAAAAGATCAAGTGTGATAATTTGCCAAGTAGTTAGCATTCTCTTTGATCCATGGCAGGACTCAATAAATGATAGCATGTATTATTTAAATGAAATTACCAAGAAATTAGGCACCAATTATGTATGGCTGTGGAGGTTATTTCCCACCAGTCTTTATTTAGACTTGGAAAGCTTTAGCATCGCTGATGAATGAGTGATGCTCTGAGCAAACCTCATCAGCAGTCTTGTAACTAGAGTGCAATCACTACGCACTCAAGCCTCTGCACGCTAATTACTGACTTCACTGACCTTCCGCATTTGTACGCAAGCATGCAGAGTAGAATATACTATGTGCAGTCTCTAGTTTGGTAATTATAAATAATTAAATCTCATTAAGCCCTAATTATGTATAGTGAAACAAACCTGTCATCTCCTTGGGCTGTGGATGTACATGCAGCCTCATGAAAACAGGAAAAAGCAGCAGATTCCACTCATCTAAAACAGGTCCCTAGCAACTGACTTGGCTTTTGTAGGACTTCACTTCCACCCCTACATAAGCCAGGGAAGAAATAACTCAATCCAAGATTTCTCTTAGGATCCAACGTCTGTGCTTATGTGGTCATCTGGTCCAAATTTGCCTTGCTAAGCTCAGTTTAGGGAAAGCAGTGTATTTTCATCCTTAGCAGTGGCAAAGACCTTCAGATGGAAAGCTGGTGCCATCAACTGCAAAGTGGCCAGCTTGCTAGTGATGTATGAGGGGGAAGTGATAGGCTGAAGGAATTCTTGCTCTTGGCTCCATTGAGTAGAAACTCAAACTCTAAAATATTTCAAATGATCATCATATTTAGGAAACACTGAATTGAAAGATCACAAAAGGAGGACTCTCTAATTGATGTCCTCTGCAGGTTCCAGGAAACCAGGCTAGAGTTCACGTTCCTGGTGCATTAAGACTGTTGTGGATGAGTACAAATTGCATCTGCCTGTCCTCCGGTTGACCACCACCATGTCCTCCTAACCTTCTCTTTACTATTTATCCCTATGTGTTGCCTTTTCTTTGGTCTAGTGGAAAAACACGTCTCTGACTCTTACCGCTAAGAAAGGAAGGAAAGCTGCATAGATTTTGCTCCCTGCATGGTCTCAGTTCACCCATTTTCCATGTTTGCCATCTTATTTGAACAGTCAGAATTGCTCAGTCTACTTCCCATCAACTGGCCAGCCCGATAGATAGCAAGAACTGCTTTTCTAAGCTGGGCATGATGGAGTAGGCTTGTAGTCCTGGGACTCAGAAAGCTAAGCAGAAGGCCCACAAATTCAAGGGTAGCCTCATCTACACAGTCAGGCCATGTCTCCAGTTTTTCTGCTTTGTAATTTTAATAATAGTGATTCTGATGTGGGTGCTTTGGCTCTTGTGGGCTTAATTAAAGGAAGAGTCTAGGTCCCAGAAACTCAAACCAACAAAGCCACCCTGAGACAGTGGCCTCTGGGGTCATTGTTTCAGACCCCAAAAGGAAGGAAACTCAGACAAGGAGTAAGCAGAGGGATATAGAGTCACTGGGGAAAAGTGAGAAAGAAATCCTGACAGTAGGAAGGCCTGCAAGACAGGAACATTGCATTACAGTGTAGTCTTGGGCTTTTGTGGATCTTAAGTGGAACTGCATGAAGGCTGAGGTAGTCTTCACTGAGATGGGTCATTTTGGATTTTTCATTTTGTTTTTTTTTTTTTCAAGACAGAGTTTATCTGTGTATTTCTGCCTGTCCTGGAACTCACTCTGTAGACCAGGCTGGCCTCAAACTCACAGAGATCGGCCTGCCTCTCAAGTGCTGGGATTAAACATGTGTGCCACCATGCCTGGCAAGGTTGGTCATTTTTTAATGCACTGGGGGATCAGCCAGTAAGAAGTCCACACATTTTATGCATGCTACTTTGTCCCAAGTAGGGAGTTACTTGTCCATTCAGGGAGGGGTCATGCATGCTACTTGACTAGCTCATGATTTACCACAGGCCCTGCCTTTACTAAGGGGAGCTTAACTTCTGTCTCTGTTTGAGCAAATTTTACTTTTACATGTCTTAGTCACACATTCTCTGGAAGACTACCAGATTTTTATTTCCTTTGAAGATCATTTATTTTAATAAATGTAAGGTATATGTTGTGGGATATTTGTACACTGTGTGAAGATGTATTGTTGTGATTGGTGTAATAAAAAGCTGAACAGCCAATGGCTAGACAAGAGGTATAGGCAGAACTTGCAGGCAGAGACAGAGGAAATCAGAGGGATGAAACTAGGTGTGTGAGAGATGCCAAAGGCATGGAACAAGTCAGACATACAGGACAGAGGGAAGGTAACAAGCCACGTGATAGAACGTAGATGAACAGAATCAGGTTAATTAAGTTATAAGAGCTAGTTAGAAAAAAGCCAAAGTAAAGGAGAAGCTTTCATTAATAAATTAGAAGTCTCTGTGTTGTTATTTGTGGACTGGTGATTCAAAGATAGTCTGACAAAAAAGTGTGCTATAGATATATATGTAAATATTTACATATCATAATTTAAATAGAAGTAATATTTAAAATAGAAACCAATAATTTAGATATAATAAAATATAAGCAATAATTCCATATAGGTTATAAAACGTTCTGAAAGGTATAAAGTATATCTGCATATGGGAAGCAATGTGACATATTTATGAGCAAAAGACACTAACACAAATGATATTTATTCCAAAGTTGTCTTTGATGTCAATAAAATCATGAAAGAAAAAGAGGATGCTTTCTTCAGGAAACTAAGTCGATCTGCAGAGGGTCCAGCCTCTTCTGCAGGTCAGAGAGACTTGGAAGGAGATGCAAGTCAGCGAGAAAAACACCCAGACTTTTTCTCTGAGGGATGAAAGCTTCTTCTGCACTTTATTCTTTCTGTTGCTTGTTCTACTCCATTCTTTTTCTGTTCTGTTCTTTCCCCTGCTGTTTCCATTCTCTCTCTTTCCTGGTGACTGCCTTCTCCATTACTTCCTGATGTCTTCCTTTTGCTTTCGCTTCCTTTTCCCTTACAGCTTATATACCGCAGTAAAATCTCTCAGGCAATAGAAAAATCACAATACAGTTACATATTATTTTTTTATATTTCCCTTTCCAGACCTGAATTTACTGAGTCTTTCAGGGTGCTGATGTAATCATTAATACAAGCACTTCATTTCTCATTTTTTAAGTTGCATTTTTTATTTTATTTTATAATTTAATTTAATTTTACATATCGGCCACGGATTCCCCTATCCTCCCTCCCCCCCCCCGTCCCCCAGTCCACCCCCCATTCCCATCTCCTCTAGGGCAAGGACTCCCCTGGGGATTCAGCTCAGCCTGGTAGATTCAGTTAAGGCAGGCCCAGTCCCCTCTTCCCTTCACTCAAGCTGAGCAAAGTGTCCCTGCATAGGCCCCAGGTTCCAAACAGCCAGCTCATGCACTAAGGACAGGTTCAAATGCCTGTGGGCCTCCCAAACAATTCAAGCTAATCAACTCTCTCACTTATCCAGAGGTCCTGATCCAGTTGGGGGCACCTCAGCTATTGGTTCATAGTTCATGTGTTTCCACTAGTTTGGCTATTTGTCCCTGTGCTTTTTCCAATCTTGGTCTCAATAATTCTCACTAATACAATCCCTCCTCTTTCTCACTGATTGGACTCCTGGAGCTCCACCTGGGGCCTGGCTGTGGATCTCTGCATCTGCTCCCGTCAGTCATTGGATGAGAGTTCTACCACGACAGTTAGGGTGTTTGGCCATCTGATCACCAGAGTAGGTCAATTTGGGCTTTCTCTCGACCATTGCCAGTAGTCTATTGTGGGGGTATCTTTGTAAATTTCCGGGGACCTCTTTAGAACTTTGCTTCTTCCTAATCCCATGGGGTCTTCATTTATCATGGTCTCTTTTTCCTTGTTCTCGCTCTCTGTCCTTGATCCAGCTGGATCTCCCACTCCTCTAAGCTCTCTTTCCCCCTGACCTTTGCCCTTCATTACCCCCCTCACGGCCAGTTTGCTCGTGTAGATCTCATCTGTTTCTCTGTCGTTGGGCAATCCTTGTATCTTTCTTAGGGTCTTCTTTTCTAGGTAGCCTCCCTGGAGTTGTGAGTAGCAGTCTAGTTAGTCATCTTTTGTTTTACATCTAGTATCCTCCTATGAGTGAGTACATACCATGTTTGTCTTTCTGAGTCTGGGTTACCTCACTCAGGATGATTTTTTTCTAGATCCATCCATTTGCCTGTAAACCTCACAATGTCATTGTTTTTTTTCTGCTTAGTAGTATTCCATTGTGTATATGTACCACATTTTATTCATTCATTCTTCAGTTAAAGAGCATCCAGGTTGCTTCCAGGTTCTGGCTATTAAAAATAATACTGCTATGAACATAGCTGAGCATGTGCCCTTGTGGTATGATTGAGCATTCCTTGGGAATATGCCCAAGAGTGGTATAGCTGGATCTTGGGAGAGACTGATTTCCAATTTTCTAAGAAAGCACCATGTTGATTTCCAAAGTCGCTGTACAAGCTTGCATTCCCACCAACAGTGGAGGAGAGTTCCCCTTGCTCCACATCCTCTCCAGCATAAGCTGTCTTCAGTGTGTTTGATCTTAGCCATTCTGACAGGTGTAAGGTGATATCTCAGAGTCATTTTGATTTGCATTTCCCTGATGATTAGGGATGTTGAGCAATTCCTTAAATGTCTTTCAGCCATTTGAGCTTCCTCTGTTGAGAATTCTCTGTTTAGCTCTATAGCCCATTTCTTAATTGGACTGTTGGTCGTTTTGATGTCTAATTTCTTGAGTTCTTTATATATTCTGGATATCAGTCTTCTGTCAGATGTGGGGTTGGTGAAGATCTTTTTCGATTCTGTAGGCTATCACTTTGTCTTGTTGACCATGTCTTTGCTCTACAAAAGCTTCTCCGGTTCAAGAGGTCCCGTTGATTGATTGTTTCTCTCAGTGTCTGTGCTACTGGTGTTATATTTAGGAAGTGATCTCCTGTGCCAATGTGTTCAAGACTTCTTCCTATTTTCTCTTCTATCAGGTTCAGAGTAACTGGATTTATGTTGAGGTCTTTGATCCACTTGGACTTAATTTTTGTGTACAGTGACAGATATGGATCTATTTGCAATCTTCTACATGTTGACATCCAGTTATGCCAGCACCATTTGTTGAAGATGCTTTCTTTTTTCCATTGTACACTTTTGGCTTCTTTGTCAAAAATTATATGTTCATAGTTGTGCAGATTAATGTCAGGGTCTTCTATTCGATTCCATTGGTTCACATGTCAGTTTTTATGCCAGTACCAAGCTGTTTTTATTACTGTAGCTCAATAGTAGAGCTTGAGGTCAGGGATTGTGATGCCTCCAGAGGTTGTTTTATTGTACAGGATTCTTTTGGCTATGCTTGGTTTTTTGTTTTTCCATATGAAGTTGATTATTGTTCTTTCCAGGTCTGTGAAGAATTGTGTTGGTATTTTGATGGGGATTGCATTGAATCTGTAGATTGCTTTTGGTAAGATTGCCATTTTTACTATGTTAACCCTGCCTATCCATGAGCATGGGAGATCCTTCCATTTTCTGACATCTTCAATTTCTTTTTTCAGGGACTTAAAGTTCTTGTCATATAGGTCCTTCACTTGCTTAGAGTTATCCCACAGTATTTTATATCATTTGTGGCTATTGTAAAGGGTGATATGTCTGATTTCCTGCTCAGCCTGTTTGTCAATTGTATATAGGAGGACTACTGATTTTTTTGAGTTAATCTTGTATCCTGCTATGTTGCTGAAGCTGTTTATAAGCTGTATGAGTTCCTTGGTCAAATTTTTGGGGTCTACCTTCTATATTTTAAGTGAATGATTACAATGAATACAAGTAACAAAAAATATGTTTCTTCTGTCCCTTACATGCTTAAACATTTTAGGTATTACAGGGGAAAAACAAATTATCCCTAAGAAACTATTACAGTTAAACATTTATCTTTCAGACTTTTCATAGATCAAGAGATTTTTAGCCATAACCATTTGCAGAGGAAATAGTTTTTATAATTGCTAGAAAAGCAGGTTACTAGTTACTCTTCTCATATTTTAGAGTCCAGTCCAGTTATGCTAACTAACCATTCAATTCTTTGTTTTCTAGTTACATGTAGTCAATTGACTGAAGCTTTGATTTAGCTATGATGCACACCAAAACCCATGAACACATTTCCCAATATCAAAAAGAACTTGCGCTAATTTCTAGGACTTGATTGCTTTCCTTAATCATAACCTAAGCCACAGTCTACACAGTTCCTCAAGAGAAACTCTTAAGTCCTAGCTGTGTGACACTTCCTTGTTCTTATTTTCCATCCTCTGTAGCCCCTGCTTTATCAGGGGCAGGGGCAACACTATATCCTGCCTTTACCTACATGTTGGATACCAGAGAAAAATGGCAGTGGCAAAATGTAAAGGCAGCAGCAGGAGACATTCTGGAGCAGAAGCCCTATGGGCCCTGCCTTTCAGACATTCACCCATCAGTGTCTTGCCTCCTGGTAGGCTGAACTCCTGAAGGTTACCTGCTGCTCCTCTGACATGGCTACCGGCATTGATCATGAATAATGCCAGGATGGTCAAGTCTTTTCGTGAGTTTCTTCAAGAAGAAAAAGCTGCAAGAGCCTTTCCTAAAGTGTCATAGCTTTAATGATAGCATACCAAGTCAAGAATGAAGAAGCAGTTAGAAACCTACACATGCACTCCTATAACTCATATTGTGTTTTTATTTACTTTTATATTTATTTAATTTTATATTTATATATTTTTATATTTAATTCCTTCTGTGGTTTTGTAGGCCTTATACAAGATACACATGTAGTATACCACTGACTTATATACACATTCAGCCTCTACATTGTGGCCTATAAATACTATAACCTACTATAATAAGCTAGGATATTTTTTAGAAAGTACCTGATTCCAGATCTAGAATAATTAAGTTTAATTTGTAGCTAGAGTTTTCTCTCTGGGTCCCGCTGAGCCCAGGCAGTCAGACAGCCCACTTATAAAATAAACACACAGATGCTTGTATTATTTACAAACTGTATAGCCATGGCAGGCTTCTTGCTAACTGTTCTTATATCTTAAATTAATCCATTTCTATAAATCTATACCTTGCCACGTGGCTTGTGGCTTACCGGCATCTTCACATGCTGCTTGTCATGGCAGGGGCTGGCAGTGTCTCCCTCCGCCTTCCTGTTCTCTCAATTCTCCTCTCTGTTAGTCCCACCTATACTTCCTGCCTGGCCACTGGCCAATCAGTGCTTTATTTATTGACCAATCAGAGCAACACATTTGACATACAGACCATCATTTTTTTATTCATTTCCATAGGCAAGATAAAATGTATAGTGACTCCCACTAGCCATAGAAAACCTTAGTATGGAAAAGAATAACAATTTATATGGATTTAGGTACATGTTCATGAACACATAAGATTAAAATTATAGTATATAACATAGCTACAAAAAATTATTCACTGTTTTTAAAAGGTGTAGAGAACCAATTTCCTTTTTTAACTAGTAAATATATACAAGTAATCAAATGTTTGTTTGACTTTCTAACAAATGACAATAACTTAATTGGGTGAGATGGGAGGTCAGTGCACTCAGCCACCAAGCCTGATGGCCTGAATTCAATCTTTGAAACCCATATGGTAGATGAATAGGACTGATCACTACAAGTTGTTCTCTGGCCTCCATGTGCATGCTGTAATGTGCAGTAATAAATACAGTAATATTGCACTCAAATAAGTGATGAGAAGTTCACCTTAGAGAATGCTTCTCATTAGCATTTTTTAAAAAATGGCTGACTTAGAATATTGCCACTTTCGTGAATTAATCAATGTAGGCAGTAATACCAACACCACCAAAGCAGCTAACAGTATGTACTTTCTGACAGAAGTACAAAAGCTAGTTGTGGATCCTAACAGAGTGGTGAGGATACTCTACTAAAAATTTTTCTTTAAATCAATGAACTTCACACACATCATCATTACTATGAAATCACAAAGCCTTAATTTTGAGTCAAAAGAGAGAAAGTTGCAGAAGAATAGGTGTAATATTTATACATCCATGAGCTTATATAAAGGTTGAAAACAGGAAAAATCAAGTTTGGGAGTATAAAAAATGAATAATAAACATAAAATATGTGCCCCTATGGGCACATCAGTTCCAGGATAGCACTTGCTCCTACAAAGGCAGATGTCTCTGTTTTGTTCTGCAATAGAATGTCATAGCTTGAGGAAACCAAAAAGAATAGAAGCTTATTTCCCATAGTTGTGGAGACTGGAAAGCTCTACACACTGGTTAGATACTTCTTGGTACACCATTTTATTTGTTACTGTTACTGTAACAAAATGCTGATAAAATCACCTGTAGCTGGCGAGCTTCTCTCCAGGTCCCACCAAGCCCCAGCAGTCTGACAGCCCACTTATAAAATAGGCACACAGACACTTATATTGCTGAAAAACTGTATGGCCATGGCAGGCTTCTTGCTAACTGTTCTTATAGCTTAAATTAATCCATCTCCATAAATCTATACCTTGCCACGTGGCTCGTGACTTACCGGCATCTTCACATGCTGCTTGTCATGGTGGCGGCTGGCAGTGACTCCTTCCACTTTCCTGTTCTTTCTTTTCTCTGTTAGTCCCGCCTATACTTCCTGCCTAGCCACTGGCCAATCAGTGTTTTATTTATTGACCAATTAGAGTAATTTGACATATAGACCATCCCACAGCAAACACCTTATATGGGGAAAGGGTTTATTTTGGCTTATGGTTCCAGAGGGAGAAAGTCTATCCTCTCAGGGAAAGCATGACTAAGATCAGGTAAAGCAGGGCAGAAGGAGAGGAAAGCAGGGTGATGACATTTGCATCCTCACACAGGAAGCAGAGGAAGGCTGTAAACTCTCAAAGCTCATCTTCAGTGATGTACTTCCTCTATTAAGGCTCCATCTCCCAGAGGTTCCATAGCTTTCCAAACAGCGCCACCAATGGTTGGTTAAGTGTCCAAACACATGAGCTTCTGGGAGACATTTCTGATTCAAACCACATCTTTCTACAGTAGAAGTAAAGTCTATGGGAAAGAGAGAGAGGGGTGAAGAGAAGAGGGGGATGGGAAACAGCATGGGAGGGGAGAGGAGAGGGAAGCAGAGCACATCCTTATATCAGAAGCTCAATCCTCTAATAACTGATCTACCCCTTTGATGACATTAGTCCATTCATGCATGCAGAGCAGTCCTGACCTAATCACTTAAAGGCCCAGATCTCCACACTGTTGCATTATGGGTTAATTGTCTAACACATGAACCCTGAAGGTAAAGACGAATGTAGTATCTTAGAAAGATATCCAAGGAGGGAAATGTGCCAGAATTCTTCCTGAAATTGGAAAAACGTAAGCAAACACAAAGTTGATAAATTTATTAATTATGGATGGTGGCTACTTTGGCTCTTTCTATGTTATTTGTCCTAGTTACAAGATATTTTAAATAGTTTATTCAAAGGTAAAAACAGTGGTGTGTTGTCTGTTGGTAATAGAACAGAATAATTCAGTGGTTTCAAAACTGATAAATAATTGAAGTCCATGGCAACAGTATTATCAATCAGGGGAAATGAGGGTCTGGACCTTACATGGGTGTTCTGCTACTTAGGTGGCCTTCCCACAAAGCTTTACACGCCACTGGGAGGAGAAAAGTCTTCCATTTTACTAGCTTCTTTTTTTGGTACATACAATGAGAAGTAGCTACTTTTTCCTTCCCTCACTTTTTAAAAGACCTTTGACTTTTGAAAACCAGTTTTCAGTTGGAATGTTGGACTTTGAAGTCTGACATTGATTTCGTCAGATGACTAAGGTGACGACATCATTAGATGCCTTGTACACATAAACGCTCACTTGTCAAACATTTTATAGAGCCCAAATGACACATTTGCTTCCCTTCCAACATTACATCGGAAATTAGCTGTAGAAGACAGTTACTTCTGTGATCTGTAAATACCAAGGGCAATAAGGAGTTGCAGAACAACCCTGCCCCTGTTGGCTACAACGGTGTCTTTCCTAATGAAAAAGATACTCAAATACTTGGAGTAGATTTTTCACTTCTCCCCTGACTGGTGTTTTCTGTCTTTGGTTCTGTTATTAGTGCTGTTCTTGAAAGCATGACCTATGCCACCTCTAACATTCCAAGAAGTCTCTTTTAGCCTTTGTTAACGTCCGCACTTAGCATGTCTGTTCTCCTGGAGAGATACGTGTGAAGGGTGCTGCAGACCTGTCCCGTGTGCAAGAGTCCACAAGGGCCCTTCTGTAGCTGTCAACACCTGGCAGCAGTACCTCCAGGGTACAGGAGCAACAAAAGTGAGAGTGAGAGCAGGCCAGCCTTGCCTGCCCTGTGCATTCGGGGGTTCCGAGGAGGCTATTATTCGGCTCTTACTTATGGAAGCAGTAGAAGAGTTCAAAAAGGTTTCATAGAATGTCTGAAAGAAAGTTCAGCAAAAGTCTCTGGAATCCCCCCTCCCTTAATTTCAGATGATTTAGAACAAGAAAGGCCCAACACCATTTGGATGGGCAATCAGATGGTACAGCACCCTGGGTGGCATGCTTGGAAATGATGTTGCTTTTACAATGTTATATAATGTATATACTGTACAGAGGCAAGTTCCAAGGCAGCTGTGTATGGTGTGTGTGTGTGTGTGTGTGTGTGTGTTTCTCCTCTTCAAACAATAATGCAAAACCAAACAACAAAACAGAAAATGCACTCCAGCAGGTTATAGATGGGGTAGATGTTAGGGTGAGCCAACCCAAGGCCCAGTATGTGGATCTAGGAGGTAGCTAAGCTGGTTGGTCTGGGATACTGGGACGGTCCACCTCAGGGGAGGGGCAGAGCCTGATTTCCTAAGCCCACACCATTGGGGCCAGCTCTCCAATGAAAGCTGCGGCCAATTCTCCTGCTGCAGTGTCCAGTGAGGGGCAGGGCCAGCTAACCCAGGGCCTGTGATGGGTAGGCAGGCTCAGCATGGTCCTCAGATTTCAACACTCAAGATTCCGATGGCCCCTGTGGTAACATGGGCCACAGACATCAACACAGACTCAAGCTGCAGCTGGACCATGGCCTTCAGCAGCACCTTGTTCCTGAATGTCACCATGGCCTCAGTGGCAGCGCAGGCCACCCAGGGGCAGCCTGTTCCATAGGCATCAACCTGGTCTCAAGTGGCTAACCAGAGCCTGGGCATCTACACAGCCCTCAATGTATAACAGGAACCACTGACATCAACTCAGACCCTGGCTGCAGTAGGGACATAGATCCAGACATGACCCTCGACTGGTCCTGTGGAACAATAGCCACAGGATCCCCATGAATGGGGAAACAGAAGCATATCCAAGAGGAGTTTCACTGAGAGTTTAGTGATGATGGTGTGCCAGAAGACAGAGGTCATGAACCAGATCAATGACTCATTGCAATGAACATTCTGGATGGGATTGAGTGAGCAAAAGGATATTCTGTGTGATACTCTGCAGCTCCTAATGTCACTAGGATGAATGAAGAGGTGTTGGAGAAATGGAAAAGACAGAGGAGCAAGGTAAGGTGGGTTTTTGTTTATTTCATTTTTAATTAATTTGGGGGGGTCTTTTGGGGAGGATGCTACAAGGTGAGGGGCAGATAAAGAAGGACTGGGATGTGATAGGGATTGGGTGCATGATGTAAAATTCCCAAAGATTCAATAATTATATATATGTATATGTACTTATAGTGCAATATATTGTGCACTTTAATAAACTTATCTGGGGTCAGAGAACAAACAGCCGCTAGATAGACATAGAGTTCAGAAAATGGTGGCACACACACCTTTAATCCTAGCATTCTGGAGTCAGAAATCCATCCAGATCTCTGTGAGTTCAAAGCTACACTGGAAACAGCCAGGCATGGTGACACACACCTTTAATCCCAGGAAGTGATGGCAGGAAGCAGAAAGGTATATAAGGTGTGAAAACCAGGAACTAGAGCTGGTTAAGCTTTTAGGCTTTTGAGTAGCACAGTTCAGCTGAGATTCATTCGAATGAGGACACAGAGGCTTCCACTCTGAGGAAACGAGATCAGCTGAGGAACTGGTGAGGTGAGGTTAGCTGTGGCTGGTTCTGTCTCTCTGATCTTTCAGCATTCACCACAATCTCTGGATCCAGGTGTGCTTTTATTAATAAGGCCTTTTAAGATTCGTGCTATTCAAACAGGTTTGAGGTAGATTATCAGGTTCTATAATACTTCCTTTCCCTAAACTGCGACATACCAGAACATGGCCTCAATTCATAGGGAGACAATTTGCAAAGCTCCAGTGACAGAGACGCCAGAGCAAGGACAGGAAGCCTCCTCTGCCCTCCCCCGGTTGTCCAGTCACAATCGGAACAGACACACGAACTCCTTTATATCTTCTTATTCATCTGGATTTGGCTGTGCAGCTCATCCTTCTTATTCTGTTCTTGTTTTGTCAATTTTCTTTCTCCTGCTTTTAGTTTAATGCTTCTAATAACCCTTTCATCTGGTCTCTGCCTGAAACCACATGTTTGCATACTGTTCTTGTGTCTTCTGGTTGGAGCGCTTGTCATAATTCTTTGCAAGCTGGTTTCTCATCTTAAAACAAGATCACAACTTGGATGCCTTTAAGGAAATAAAAAATAGTATAAACTTCTGTCATACTAAATTTCAATATCTGAAGCTAAGCCCAAATCATAATCTTTCATGAAATTCTGAGCTAATTGTTAGCAAATAGTTAGAAATTTTTATCCAAAAAGGAGCACACACAAAGAAGTATTTTCATCAATTAAGTGAATAGAAGATGTGTGTTTATCCCTTAGTAGGAAAAGTATGTGGGTAATTAATTCTTGCAAGCAAAATTCTCTTCTCATGGTTGTAATTAATTTGACTGAGATCTTAGATCTCACATCTTCCTGGCTTCCCAGGGTCTGAGATCTAGTCCTGTGGGTCACAGTGTATAGCATATAGCAGTTCTCGGAACAAGACAGTCACGGCACATATTTGCCTCCTCTTTGCCTCAGTCTCCGGACTTTCTTTGCTCTTTTTTGTCAAGAGTTCTCCACAGTAATTAATGTGCAGTCTAGTCGTTTTATCTCACAAGCCGCCATTGCCACCTGCGAGGCCTTTGAGTCATCACCCCGCCCTGTTAGAGGGGTAAGTAGGCAGGACCTTGTTTTAGGGGCTGCAAGAAGAATTTTCCTAATGGTGTTATGAGTCTAACCCAGTCATGGTAATAGACCCAAGTCCTATCGTTTCTCAAAATGTGTTTACAGAATAAGGCTTGTTTGCTCTGTTGGTTTATAATGCTGTAGTGTGTTTTTGTTTTTGAAGGACGTGAGTATTGAGTTAATAGACAGGAATCACAACTTTCTCACTGCTAGAGCTCAGCTGAAAGCACATGATCTCTCTAGCAACACTGTGGAACTTTTAAGATTTATTTTTAGTTTTAAAAAATTTTTAATTTAGTCTTTGAAAATTTAATATATGTACACAGTGAAGCGTGATTGTACCCACCCCCATTTATTTCCTCCAACTCCCTTCGGATCACCCTTATATCTTCCTCTTACAACTTTATGTACTTTTTTTTCAGTAACTCATTAAGTCCAGTTAGCATTACCCATGTGTGTATGGGTATCGGGTCACCTACTGAAGTATGTGGAACCTAATCGTTACTAGTAGACCCCCACACATCCAAAGAATGATTCTCCCTCTCCTAGACAGATGGGAAAAGTCAACAGAACCTGGGTAAGGGATAGTGCCTCACGAGCGCCAACCTCATCTAAGCCACGCTGTTGGCTGGCTTGATCTTGTACGGATCTTGTGGATAACCACAACGGCCGTTTGTTCACAAGTGCTATAGCCACATCGTGTCCAGAAGTCAGCACTCCACAGCACCCATCCTCTTGTGCAATGTCCCCTGAGTATAGCAGATGGAGAGCATTGATAAGGTTATTCCATTTAGGACCAAGAACTCACGGTCACTTATTCTCAGCACTTTGGCCAGTTATGAGTCTTAATTGTTTCCCATGACAAGAAAAATCTCTCTGACCAAAGTGGATGTCAGCCAAAGTACAGAATTTTATGTACACCATTTTATTCCATTTTATGTATTTTGTCATGCATATAGGTGATATAAGCAATAAATTAGTTTTTCTCATTTTTTTTTAAAATGCTGTAATATCATATAAAATCTTTTTGTCACTTACCTCTTTTCACTGAACATTGTGTTTCCAGAATTCACCTACATTAAATAGAGTAAGTTTTTCTTCACAAAAGGTCTTACTGTATTCAAAGTTTGTTTATATAGAGCATTCCATTGAGTTCACATAAAAATCAACTGAAGTCTAGTAGTCCCTATTCATTTTGTTATAATAACATCAAAGACTGCTGGAAGCTATTAATGAATCCATATTTTAGTGGAATCTCTACATGCACCCAGACCCTCATGTCAATTTGACACCTAGATTTTGCCTCGGACAATAGTACTATAAAATTTACATATCATAGGTTTTTATGAATCTTCTACTAATAATCATGAATTTCCTTCTGTGTGAGTTATATGTTTCCATTACATTGAAAGGTAAAATAAAAATAAGGCAAAGCCCTTTCCTGGGGACTTCTTGGAAATTCATCTTATTTCCATATGTTGGCCACATAAATAAAGCTTTGTGTTCATTCCAAATGTGACTCTCATGTCTATTTCACGATATCACAGGACATTCTAGAGAACAGCCTATGCAAATTCCCAGAAAAAAAATGTATCTGGGGGAAATTCTGTCTCTTACTGCTTTCCAAATATCCTTTTTAGACATTCATTCAGTGTACTTGGCCGACATGCAGGGCAGTAAGGAAACTCAGTGTTCCCGTACGTTTTGTTATTTATTGCTTAGTGATCAACCAATATCTGTCTTTGAAAAGTGGCAGCAGCTAGCAGAGAAATGAGAATTCTGCTTCCCACGTAAAATCTTCAAGTCAACACCAGTGAACCACATGCTTGTAATAAGATTATGAACCAGAACATCATTAGTGGGCCCTACTGAAAAGAATGCTGAAGGAACTGGCTATTTCTTCAATGGCGTTGGGGCCACTGACAGCTCTGTGACTAATACAGTAACTTTAAAACAAGGTGAGATAGTTGCTTCATAGATTTTCACTAAAGTTATGCCTTGGGGGTAGATTTATTAATAGTGGAGGAAAGAAGCGGGATAATTCAAAGTGCCTTAAATTGACTGTCGGAAAACAGACAAGGGATGTCTTTTCACGTGAACTTTTAAGTTTATCCTTAGACATGGATTGATTCATCGATACGTTTATATAGCTACAAAGAAATTCATCATTTTCTTCCAATAAGTACAAGTAATACTTATGTCAGAGTCTGTGTTTTCTGCAGAACTGGTGAGAACTGTCTTGTGGTAGACAGTGAGATGGGAACACTATCCTAAAGCGAGAGTACTCAGTACCCTCTAAGCACCCAGAGGATCTGCTGTTTTATGAGGTTATATGATCTAAATAACTACTGAGCAAGAGCTAGCTCTTATTTATCCTTGGCCTGTAACATAGGAGCTCATGACTCAAGTGCCCAGACTAAGGTTCAAGTCTCATTTCTAACACTTAGAGAATTTGGAACTTAAAAATTACCTCCAGCCTCAGTTTGCGAAATCGTAACCTGGGACCTTTTCCCTTCACTCTGGTTGGCTTTTCGTGTATTCAAGTGATTGGTTGGTTCTGTTTTTGTTTTATGAGGCAGTATCTCCCCATGTATATAGCCCAGGCGCATCATGGTCTCACCACCGATGCCTCCCAAATGCTGGGATTACAGGCATGTGTCGCCGTGCCTGGCTGCTCTTTGTTCTCTATCCAAAGATAGAGTTTTTGTGAATACTTTACGAATATTAAGTAAGATTATTGGATCCCAGAAAAAAATACCACAAAGTAAAGGCCTCAGACACAGCCTCTGAAGCAGCTTTTTTCTTAGGGCCCTCTATCTGAAAGTGTGCATTATTTTTGCATGAATCAAGCTATAGAATTCCTCTTCTGCAAGGTGAATCAGACAAACTATTGAGACTTAAAACTAAAAGTATTCCTTTATCTTCGTCTCACTGTCTCTGTAACAGCTGTAAGGAAATTCTCTTGATTGTGGAACCTATTCTACCCTATGCCCAAAAGGAAGGAAGCCAAGAAGTACCTGCAAGGCCAGTCCTTGTAGGATATATTAGTTACCTTTTTGCTACTGGAATAAAACACCATAGCCAAAATAACCTAAGGAATAAAGCATCTATTTGCGCTTGAGGTTCCAGGGAGCCAGAGTCCATACGGCAGGAGGGTAAGGCATATTAGTAGCTGGCTGACCACATCTTAGTGCACACTCAGGAAGCAGAGTGAGCAAAGAAGGAAGTAGGCCAAGAGTACCAACCCTCAAAATCCACATCCAGTGATGTACATCCCCCAACGAGCCTCCACTTCCAAAGGTTTCATAACCTTCCCAAAATATGCCACCAACTCAGGAGCAAGTGTTGAGATACACAGGCCTATAGGGGCCTTTAAACATCCAACCTATGAACACTGGGTCTCCCACTTGCTCTATAGCTATTAAATCACATCTTGTTTTCTCCAATCACACTTCACCATGCTGACCCATGTTTTCTTAAACCTGACTGTAACCACCTGGGCCAATCTCTGATCTAAAGGCTCCCATGCCATATAAAACAATAATCAAATAAAACTTTAAGGCTTTTTCTCTTGCTAACCTATGCTTCCTTTGTAGGGGCATCTGCCATTATAACCTTTCCTGGTGGGCAAGAACGGGGGCACCTCCTTTTCTGCCCCCTACAGAAGACCCTGAGAATGTCTGGCTCATTATAAGAAGCAAATACAGAAGTACACTCCCACGAGGAAACATGGTCCCCTGGCTACCTCAGGGATCTCCAGTGGAGTTGACATTCCCCTTCAGGTAGAGGGTAGATGGCTGTGTCCCTAGCTGTCACTTTGCCTGTGGATTCCGTGAGGCCCTCATCTGGAATGGAGGGACAGGAGTCTGTGCTAAGCCTCACACAGAGAGCAGCCAGTCCACACCAGGTTGTGATTTCTTCGCCCAGAATCCTCCTCCATCCCCAATGCAGACCTTAGGGAACTACCCTATACACAGCCTACTTTCCATTTTGTCTCCATATGGTTATTGTTGTTCTTTTCTAAGGTTTTGTGTTTTCTTTCTTACAAAGACTTCCTCATGTTTAAGTAAGTATGGCAGGGAATATGTGGTCCACAGCAGGCATGCTCTCCCCTCTGGAGAAAGACCTAGTTCTTGTTTCTACCCAGTAAGAGTAAAGATGGTCGTCTTGAGAAACAGGCTAGGCCAAAGTTAGAGCAGAGGAGATGAAGGGGAGGGTAAAATCTACATCGAGTGTGTATTCTCACCTAATCACTCTGCTTTAGCCAATCCACGAAAGCAAACAAAAAACCCGCACACACCCCAAAGCAGAATTAGATGAAAATTACTGGTTTCCATCATAATTAATTTTGATCTCAAAAAGAAACACCACTGTATTTTAAAGATAAAATTTGTTTGGAAACTATAATCAAGTAGCTTAAATGTACTTATGCGAAAATGGAATTATGAGTTCTGGTCTAAAAACTGAATGATCTAAAGGGCCTCTCAGTGACGATCTAATCTCACGCTGATTGCTTGTACCATAGAGAGGGGAGTGGGAAAGGAAAACATTCCCTGATTGAATTCCGGAATGGATCTTGAATAAGTGTAGCAGGGAGAAAAGGAAAAGGAAGTGGAAAATCATGTGTTGGGTGGAAAGAACCATCTCTAGGGAGAGGTGACCTCTTCCCGAACATCTAGCTGTGGTTTAACTTCCTACTCAGGACTGGCAAGGCAAGGTATTGCTCCTGCCTCCTGGCCCTCCTCCTGAGATGTGTTGACGCACGTGGTCAGTTCTAGGAGGCTCAGCTGCCTTCAGATACCTTCAGCCATGTGTTTTCCCCATCGGCTGCACCTTCCTCTTGGCCTACGAGTTTGTCTTTTCTTTTTCCCAGTGAATTCTTCCACCTGATGTCAGTCCTGATCAGCTGCATTGATCAAAACGACCTGAGATGTTCATTTAAATAATTTCAACGCTGATTCTGTTTTCTACTGAAATTATCTTATGGCATTATATGATACACTTTTTTTCTTTTTTTGGTTCTTTTTTCCAAGACAGGGTTTCTCTGTGTAGTTTTGGTGCCTGCCCTGGATCTCACTCTGTAGACCACGCTGGCCTCGATATTACGCACTTTTAAACTTAGCTTTAAAGGAATAAATGAAAGTGTTCATTTCAAAAGTCATAGAAATAGTTGCTAAAGTGTCAAACTTACTTTGTGTAGTTACACTTCAATATTTAAAGGTATTTTAGAAAAGAAGTAAATGTTTCCAAATGATCAGCCATGGATGAACAAAACAAGTTGGATATAGTGGGTACAGTATACTAAATCTTAGAATATGACAAGTTCAAGATTTTAGGTCTAAATAAACAACTCATCAATGGTGGAATCTTCATACCTAAGGAGTGGGTTTCATTGTCTGTAAAATGTGAAATTTATTTAAATCAAAATTTCTAAAAGTATATTTGACAAATGTTAATCTTTAGAATTTTTTCACTCTCTCTCTCTCTGTGTGTGTGTGTGTGTGTGTGTGTGTGTGTGTGTCTGTGTGTGTGTCTGTGTGTGTGTCTGTGTGTCTGTGTGTAATCTTGGGTGACTTTCCTCTGATGTCACTCACATTTGTTTTAGACAAGGTCTCTCACTGGTCTGGAGCTAACCAGTAGGCTGAGCTGGCAGGTAAGTGAGCCCCAGGAACCTGTCTGTCTCCAGCTCTCCAGCTCCACAATTACAAGTTCACAGCACACTTTTTTATTTTATGTAAGTTCTGAGGATGAGACTCGGAACCTTATGCTTGTACACCATGCTTTTAACCAGCGGAGCTACCACCCCAACCCTATTTATAGCTTTTATATGGAAGAAAAAAATTGCTCTCTTATCAAATATCTGTAAGAATGTTTATGTCAGACAAACCACAGAGGTTTGTGTAGTTAAGGATTTGTCAAAGGTTCTTAATCAGTCTCCTGTGTGTACATTTCCTATGCCTATCTAATCACTGTGCACTTTATCTATCCCACCCTAGCCTCTAGTATCTATATGTTTGATGCATAAATACTTTGGAATGCTTACCAAGTCCTTTGACAATGACCTCCTACAAAATGGTCCTGGTAACTTTCTCAGCCATCGGTTCTACTTGGCCACTTAAACACACACATACAGGCAGAATGAAGCCATTCATTGATTATCCAAAGCCATGTGCCACAAAGATTCTGAGTAATTAGGACATTTCTGTGTTGTTTGCTGCATGAGCAGACCAGACACGCATGCTGTGTTCATTGGGAAAATACATTCCAGCCTCACCCTAACATCGTTTGAGTGGGTGAAGGCCAGAACGTACAGAGACTAGCGGAGATACGAGATGAAAGCAGGCACCAAACAGAAGCAACCCAGACTCCACGGGGAAAAACAAATGGGTATCTGAGGAGTGTGTTGTTCCAAACTTGCATCAATTACTTTCTTTTTCCTTTTCAACAAATGTAAAACCAGTTAGGATATAGAAAGAGGACGCATGCTTGATTCCATTCTGGAAGAAGCTCATACGCTTACTCTTGCGCTATCAAATGGGAATGTGGGATCTATTGTGCTCAATGAGCTAGGAGAAATAGCAGGCTATTTTTTAATGCTACTTTCAGCAGTCTGACTTTATCCCATCATGTCTCTAAGGAAAAGACCAGGCTAACGTCTCCAAAGCTCCTCTGGCATACATCATGTTATTTATATGCTGCAGACAATTGGCTGAACCCCAGGTATCCACACCGATGCACAATTCCTGGAAAATGCAGCTCATGATATTTTTGTGAGGAGGTTTTCTGATTTTCTACAAGTAACTTATTCAATTGTATTGATTGATATTGGCTTCCTTCACCATGCTTTTACAATTCCAATCTTCTGAACAACACGAATATAGGAAACTTAAATACAGTCACACAGGATGGATGACTGCTTCTGCAACAGTCTGGCACCATGCTGTATGTGATGAACCCTAGCAGCCTGCTCTCTTTCGAAGAACATTTATTAGCAACAATAGTTGTTTTGCTTCTGTTACCAGAAATAATATTCTATTAAACAATTGTCAACATGCACTTTTGGTAACAAATAAAAATCTTTCAGATTAAGTTAATGGCACAAGATTCTTGAAAAGAAGTTAATTTCTTGCACTGAAGAAGTTATGAATTTCTTAAGCTATAGAAAATAGAATTATAGTGTATACATTTAGAAGGATAATAGAAATATGTGGCTCTCCAAAGCAAAATTTCTGGAGTGGCCTCAGTAGCCACTTAATACTGATTTAGGAGTCTTCTCCATGATAATAATATAAATGTTTATATCTCATTAAGCCTTAGTAGAAATGGAAAATACAAGAAAAATATCTTTCTCCAGTACAGTGCAGTGTTTAAACATTGTCCAGCTAAGTAGCTGACTTCAGCAATGGGATATTATTCTCTACTGATTCTATGCTTCTACTCTATATGGTAAATATAGTGCAGGTGAAGAAAGGCAACCTGTTAGGGTCTTAAAAACACATATGAAACATTAATCTGAGTTAAAAAAATTTTCATGAACTTAAAGCTCATTATCAGTCTCTGAGCTACATATTTTAAAAACATATCCTTTGTTTCTGCTTCCAAATGTACCCGAGGCTACCTGAGTAAAAACTGCACCCATAATTATAAAATTCCTATATTGGGTTTAATTATTAACTAACATGGAATCAGAGCTATAGGATTAATATCATCAGCTTCTAATACAAAGAAGGCAGTTATTGACTTAAAGGTCAATAGTAAAAGTCTCACGTAAGAAAATTTTATTAGTCTTTATATTTTCCATTTTTCTCTTTCTTGAAACCAGATATTTACAAAAGAGCTTAAAATAACATATTTGAACTTCTGTTATAAAATAGTTATCATATATAATACACACACATATTGTTCTGATTTTGTGGAGGAAATGAAAGGAACTGAAAACATTGTTTCAATACTTGCAGGCAATACCTTCAAAGCATGTAAGAAACCTAAGATGCCCAGTGAATCAAAAGAACTCTAACATTTAATGATTTAGTAAATGATGCCAGCATATTGTTATCACTCCTAGAATGTCAAAATTAATCCATTGGCTGAAAAGCTTTGAAATGCTGTAGAATAATGTGAGATACTGGACCATCTCTTCAAGTATAGCAGAACAATAAATAGACTGAATATGCCCTAGGCACAGAGAGAAGTTTGTCATCCCTCATATTCCTCTGAAACCCAGGAAATTCTTCTCAAAGGGAAAATAACCAGCTGCTTTCCGTTTTCTCTAAACACACACAAAAAAAGAATCTATACTGCTTACCAAGTCCCCTATATGACTCTCCTGTATGTTAAAAGCTCTTGGTACAACATGGTGCCTGCCCTACATGTGAGACAGAAGAGAAGTGATGCCTTCTGACCAAGAATACCACCTTCACTTCCCCTAAATTGCTACGTTGTTGCATTAGTGAAGATTTTGTAGACTGTTAAAATGCAGATATTTAAGTGAACACTATCCTTTATGTTTATCACGGCAAGTATGTTTGCCTATAGGCATCTCTAATCTAGGAGCAGAGACACCTGTGATATGCTACAAAGTTTCTATGGCTACCTCAATGTCCTTCACAAAGAATGCTGCCTGCAACAATAAACTCGGCTTTGAGCACAGGTTAAGAGACAGACCTACGGGGTTGGAAAGGTGGCTCAGTGGTATACAGAGGACCTGTGTTCAGTTCCCAGCACCTACATCACGAAGCTCACAACCACCTCTGACTCCAGCTCCAGGGAACCCAATATCCTCATCTCTCCTCCCCTGCCACCTTCACACAGGCGGCATAAACACACACACACACACACACACACACACACACACACACACACACACACACACTATAAAACTAATAGGTAATTTTTTAAAGAGAGGGATTTTTATGACTCAGAAATCATGTTCACCTTTAATCTGGGCCACACCTTCTGCTGGAAGCCTGTGTGAGGACAATGGAAGAAGGAAGGGGGTGTGTTCCTTTGTTGCATGCTTGCCCTCACCAGATACTTGGACTTTCCATTCATTGTTGTATGGCAGCCCGTAAGTCATTCCAATAACCACATGACAGAGTCTATTCCAGGCTGTACACACACACACACACACACACACACACACACACACACACACCACGAGAGAGAGAGAGAGAGAGAGAGAGAGAGAGAGAGAGAGAGAGAGAGAGAGAGAGATTGAGATTCATTCTAAAGTTCCATGACTCTAGAAAACCTGACTAATATAGAAGTTGGGACTGGAACTGACCTATTGTGATAGGCCAGACCATGTTTTTTGTGTAGAGGAATTTGGACTTCGGTACTTTGAGTTAGGGAAGCTGTGGAACACTTTAAGCACTGCTTAATGGGCCATACTAGTAGGAGCATGGAAGACAGTGGTGCTGAGTGTGATTTGATAAACTGTGGGAGGCTACATTAAGAGGTTTCAGAGCTGAACAATTTTAATACATTGCCTAGAGGTCGTTCTTGTGATATTTTGGTGAAGAATGTAGCTACTTTTTGCTCTTGTCTGAAGAGTCTGTCTGAGGCTAAAGTAAAGAGATTTTAATCAATTCTGTTGGCAGAGGAGACCTCAAAACAACCTAGTATAGACTCTGCAGTGTATTAGTGGTAACTCTAATGAATATTTATAATGAAAAGGAGTAAGAAAATATAAAATTTGAGGACAAAAGGAATGGAGCTAAGTCCTGTATTTAAGGAGATGAACAGATTAAGAAATGGAATAAAGGAGTGGTGGCCTCAGGACAAGATCCCACCCAGCTAAATTTCCAACCTAAAGAAATCTAAAGAAAAGCTTCGAGCCAGATATGATGGTGGACACCCTTAATTCCAGCACTTGGAAGACAGAGGTTGGCAGATCTCTGAGTTCGAAGCCAGCCTGATCTAGAGATCCAGTTTCGGGCCAGCCAAGCTTAGGCAACAAAGAACAGAAAGCTGGTGAAGATGGAATCGAATGAGGAGGCCATGCTCTAGTCCCAGGAGCAGCAGAACATGGCAGCTTTGGCCACAGGGTTCTGGAGTTAAGGATAGAAGAAAGGGGCTGTGGAATTTTCCCCTGAGGCTAAAGAAAGCAACTGAGGCCAGGCAGTATCAGGGGTGTCGGTAGGCTTAGAGAGACCATGGTGTGAAGCTGTGAATTTAAAGCCTGGATTGCCTTGGAGATGCCAAGATGTTGGAGATGCCAGAGTCATGGGATACCTGCTGAGGAGAGCTGCTAACAGGTAGTGAAAACAGCCCGAGAGAGAGAAGTGTGTTTTAGCCAACAAAGTCGAACAGAATTGGAGTTCTGAAGAGCATTTTGACATCAGACATGGAGATGTAGAGTTTGGAGTTTGCCCTCCTGGTTTTCGGACTTGCTTTAGTCCAGTATTTCCTTACTATGCTCCCTTTCCTGCATTTTAAGATGGTAATGTATATCTGTAGTCTGATAGCCCAATGTCATGGACAGAGCAAATTCCCACTACATATCTCTTGTGCCGTTATATGTTGGAAGTATGTAGTCTGCTTTTTTACTTTGATTTTATAGGGGATTACAGTTAAGAGATTTCATGAATCTCAGAAGAGACTTTGAACTTTGGACTTTTAAACATTGTGGAGACTGTGATAGACTATGGAGACTTGAAGTTGGACTAAATGCATTTTGCATTATGATGTGGCTACAAGCTTATGGGGGCCAGGGAGTGGAATGTGGTGGTTTGAAAGAAAATGGCCCCTAAAGGGAGTGGTACTATTAGGAAGTGTGGTCTTGTTGGAGAAACTGTAACAGGAATCTTAAAAGGTCGTATTGATAAAAAACCTGGAGCCAGATAGTGGGGTAAAAGCTGAAAGATCAGAGAGGCAGAACAGTAACCCACTAGTTCTTACCCCTATGAAATCCTACACTGAAAAAGAGTGAACTCCTCTCTCTACTCTGCCTTATCACTTCCTCTCTCTGCCCAACTCTATCACTTCCTATCTGTCTGTACAGACCTCCAGACCTCTATGGTTAACAGGTGGCTAGCTCCTCCTTCTGATTTTCAGGCAAGCTTTATTTGTTAGAGCACAAATAAAATATCACCACAGAACTGTGTAACTGTAGGGGCAGGATTTGAGGTCTCTTCTGCTCAAGCGTCACTAAGTGTGACACTCAGACCATTTCCTGTGGTGCCTGCAAGATTTGCAACTTTTCAGCTACTTCTCCAGCATCGTGTCTACCATGTCCCATCATGATGATAACGGACTGAACCTCTGAACTGTAAGTGAGCCACGCCAATTAAATGTTTTCATTTATAAGAGTTGCCACGTTCATAATGTCTTTCCACAGCAATAGAAGCCCTAGCTAAGACATTAACCTTCCTATAAAAGTATTGAATAGAGTCTAAACAACTGTTCACTGAATTGTCATATGATGTGTAAAAATGTTTAGTGAGCATTTTACTAAGACTTAAAAATAAAAGTAAGAAATGTCAAAATATACTCTATTTTCAACTAGCACACATCTATTATATACACATTTTAGAAGAAGAATTATATGACAAAACCTTAAATGTTAATTTCTACCAAAAACCCAGATGCTAGGGCAAGTTTCTAACACTATAATGTCTAGTTGCTTCTAAGTATATCCTTTTACTCAAACTTCTAAATTTATATTTGCTTCCATGTTTGTTGATTTTTTTCATAACCATTTCTTTCTCATGACCCTTTAATCGTACTAAGACACTTTGAAGAAGCCTACCCCAGGTTCATCAAAGGAATGCTGCATTTTCTGTACACAATCCTCAAGAGTCGATCTCAAGACTGATCTTGAGATTGATACTTTCAAAAGTTAGCTTAAACTCTGTGTCTCATGGCCCTACTTCCCCCTCAGAACACTTATTACAATCTGTAATTATTTTGTAATCCTGTTCTATGTTTGTGTCCATGCCTTAAGTCAAGGACTATATCTGTTTGCTTGCTATGTATCTCTAACACCAATCAGAGTGTATAAAATATCAGTTATGTGTGAGAAAGGTAGTGAATCAATCAATCAATAAAAGAAGCAGTAAATGAAATCTAGTGATGAGCAAAGCAGGTGTATTCTTTCTAGTATCCTTTCTTCATACATTCATGTGAGTCCATGAGCGGAGAAAGCTTATAGGTAGAAAAGCTTCTCTCCTCATTTGCCCTGGACAAACCATCAATACCAGCTTCATACTAACCCTCCCCAAGCTGATACTTCCCTGCCATCCCTGGACCAAGCCATTGTGGAACTCATGTGGGTTCTCTCTTCTGTTGTCCTTAAGCACTCTTAAAAACTTACTCATAGCAAAGGAAGCTGTGGAACATTTTCTTCTCATCCTTTTAACATAAAATATTTGTTTAAATGCTAAAAGAACAGAATGGGAAGTCTCTGTCTTTGTGAAGGCAATGAGGAAAATACAAATAGTTATGATAACTGTGTTTCTTCTGTATGGGGGAAGTCTATACTAAGGTTTGGATGTATGCATTGCCAACACTTTCTATAACACTTATGACATCTGGTCCACAACTTCTAAACCCCACAGGCTGCCTCAAGATAAGCAACGTTTGTTGCTGGGTTGCTGTGGGATGTTCTGTGTGTTGTGAATGTGTGTTGCTCTGATTGGTTGATAAATAAAATGCCGAATGGCCAGTAGTCAGGCAGGAAGTATAGGCTGGATAAGCAGACAAGGAGAATTCTGGGAAGAGGAAGGCTGAGTGAGGAGATGCCAGCCCACAATCCAGGGAGTAGCAGGTAATGGCACACAGGTAAAGCCACAGAAAATGTGGCAACATATAAACTAACAAAAATGGGCTGAGTTTAAGTGTAAGAGCTAGTTAGTAGTAAGGCTGAGCTAATGGCCAAGTAGTTTTAATTAATATAAGCTTCTGAGTGATTATTTTATAAGCAGCTCCAAGGTCCGCGGGGCTGGGCAGGACTGGAGAAAACTTCAGCTACACTGGGTTATGCAACATTTGAGTTATATTATAACATGAGACTGAGTATATGCAACTGCTTAGTATGACACAAAGTCCCATGCAGAGGAAACACACAGTGATCATGACTATTTGTATTTTCCTCATTGCCTTCACAAAGACAGAGACTTCCCACTCTGTTCTTTTAGCATTTAAACAAAATAACTTTATGTCAGCATACAAAGTAATGGGTCTTGTTTTGACATTTGGATACATATATATGTCATTACACTTCGTTCATATTCATCCTTCCTCCCCCGATACTCATCTGTAAGATGAATCTTAAAAGGCCTTATTAATTAAAAAAAAACCCGGAGCCAGATCCTGGGGTGAAAACTGAGAGATGAGAGAGCAAGACACAACTAACCTCACCTCGCCAACACTTCAACAGATCCTGTTTCCACAGACTGGAAGCCTCTGAGTCCTCACCCAAAAGTGTCTCCACTGAACTGCTTCTAAAAAGCTTCTAGTTCCTCTGCTTCCTGGGATTAAAGGCGTGTGTCCTTCCCAAGCAAAGACATGAGATCTCAAGTCCTGGGATTAAAGGTGTGTGCCACCACTGTCTGGCCTCTATATCTATCTAATCTAGTGGCTGACTCTGTCCTCTGATCCCCAGATAAGTTTTATTTGTTAGAACACAAATAAAATATCACCACGCTTACCCAATCTCACTACCTTTTAATTTGGCATTTAAAAAGCACTGAGCTACATATTTTCAGGTAAGAAATTATATCCTGGCATTAAAGTGAGAATTTTCAGCAGCCCATGCTAACTCTTCCCAGCACCATTTCAGAATAAGTAAACCCAGTCAGTTCCACCCAAGCCTACCTCTGATCCTCAATGTGAAGGATTGGCATTTCTCAGCAGTTTTCATATTCAAGAGTGCCTTCCCGATGGTGATAGGCCTGATTCCCCTCAACACAAACTATCTCCTCTATCTCCTTATTATGTCAGTGAACACGGCAACACCTCAATTCAACCTGGACTCATTGGAGGACAGCCATAAATTACCTAAACACTATACTGTGAAGCACATCAGAATCCTCCTCCCTCTCTGTCTGCCTAGAGTTGTAGGTCTCTGCATTGGATAAATTGCGTAATAGTCCACTGCCCTTGAGTCCTGTCAATTATCAAGCAAAGCTCATCTAAGCAAATGACAGTGCAAAAAGATGTATAGATGTAAACCTGCCTTCTTTAACAATATTCTTAGATGGTATTAAAATAAATGGTGCTAAAAATGCATCTTGTAAGTAAATTCCTGCTTTATAGTTTTGACCTCTGCTGTTCAAGAACATTCAGCCCCTCATTACCATTTCCTATTCATGTATATTTATAAGAATATATGTCAAGAGTCCCTGATAGCTATGACTTACCAACGATACTGCAGACACTTGTGTAAGTTACTGTTTGTAACTATGTAGTGTACTGTTGTGAGAAATTGTATTTACGAATAGCCAGCTCATCAAACTTTGAAAGAGCCAAAGCCTAGAAGCCCATATCAGGACATATTCTTGCAATATCAGGACCCTCAACTTCCTCCGACTACGAGAATCAGAGGAGAAAAACAATGAGACGTGTCTGGGGTAGCAGGCACCGAGGATTCCATCATTATTGACAAAAGCTGGGGGCTGACTGGAGGCATCACTGATAGCTGGGCTGAAAACTGGCATCTATAATGAACCTCTGAGCAGCATCCAGCAGGCTTTTAAAAATACGTATAATTTAGCTTTGATAGTTTTCATAAAGTAGATGTTTGATTCTGCCGGTGACCTTTCATGAACTTCTAGCCGTGTATAGTCTTTTGGTGAAAAGGTAAAAAATAAAGACTCTCATTTCCCTACTAAGGTGGTAATTACCCTTAAGTTGATGTAATTCTGATGTTCGTGGGAGATCTCTGTAATTTACCCTTCCATAGGCTCTCTGGGAAGCTTTTTTCCCCTTGAGAGAGAGTTTAGAAGAAAAAAAAACTAACATGCTTGCAAATTGGCTAAGTGTTGCCTTACAGTGGTGTGCAACCCATTGATAGACCTTTGTGCTTTGAACTTCCGTAACAGCATTTGAGAGATTAAAATCGCCTTCGCCAGCAAGCATTCGCTTTCTTAAAGTTCCTATTTCTGAAGCATGAAAGCCCTGAGTTTTGAAAGATGTGTAAGTTCAAGCAAAGCAAACAGTACTTCTCCTCAAATGAGTTCAATGGTGGTGAAGGCTTTTAGAAAACGACTTTTTTTTTTTGAGCCTGTCTACAAATAGCTAAAGAAATTTGTCCTTCATTCAACATCTTGGGTTGCTCTCCCATTCTGGTAATTACCCTGTTGCCAACCCAATTAAGATTTCAGAAGGAAAGATGATTATTCATTGTAGCAATTTCACTTTTTAGTCAGTGGTGAATTCTGTGAGAAAACTTCACCCTGCAACTTTCCCATCATCCTGAAATGGGGGTCCTTGGTTTTCAGCCAGAGAAACATGCAAGCCTATCAATATAATTCCTGCTGCTTAGAGGGGGAAATACGGGCTTTTCCCAAGCCAGGGCAATTAGCCTTTGGCATTGGAATCCTAGATTATTTATCCACTCAGAAACATCTATACAATGAGAAAACTGCCTTGAAAGGCACTAAAATGTTGCATACGGTTCCCAGGGGCACCTTGCCTGATGATGCATTTAATCAAGCGCTGTTTAGAGTTATTTGCATTCTGTGCCTCTATCCAGCCATGGGAGATAGTCACTGAAACAGCTAAACAAAGCAGTGCTTAGAAAAATTCATCTAAGCTAGGACTTGTCTCTGCAGGTTTCCAAAAAAATGTCCCAATTCTACTAGGGGGTATTTCCAAGCAGAAGACAATAGCTTTAAAAACAAAACAAACAAACAAAAACAAAAAACAAAAAAGATCTCCAAAAAGCAGAAAAAGATGATAAAAAGAAAGTGGGTGGGTGGGTAGGTGGGGCACTATTTTCTCAAACTCTCAGACTACTTACTGGTCAGTATATCATGTCTCTCCTTTTCAGAGCCTTACTTTTCTTTCCTCAATAACAACATAAACTACATGAGAACAGAATGATGGGAGTTCATGCCAATGTATCTTAAACAAACATACTTGAATGGGTAATGGGTTCTTTAAAAAAATATCTTCTAATTGGTCAACTATTGGCTCCCAATCTAAACAAGATTTCCATTGGGGGTAATGAATATCCCTCTCAGTTTGATCCCTCCTTGGGTTCTTTGAATCAAGGTCTTTCCTTTAACCTCAAATCCTTTCTGTTAGAGCAGTCCTGCACCCTCAGGTCAAGTCCAACAGCCTGAATCAAGCTGCTCCTGCTCTCTGGAACAGAGATAAGAAGCACTCTGATAGTATGCACGAGACCTGCATATGTTCAAGCCAGACAAAAATCACAGAGAAGAGGAAGTGGACACCAAGATGCTACTCTCAACTGATAGCTGCTGGGAAAGGAAAACGCAATTTTCTTCAGTGGGGTTGGGGGTGGATATCAACCACACTCCAGAGCAGGCTCCTTGCTCAAGAGTAGGTGGCCAAGCAAGATGGACTCCATGTTTTGTTTTGGTTCTGTTGATACTTTTCTATTTGTTGGTTCTAGTTTGGGTTGGGTTTTGAAATTTCAGGGAACATCTGACAGAAAAGAATATGATTAAAATATACTGTATGAAAAAAAACTTAAAATATCTATCTACGTTTCTTTTCTAAAGAAGCAGTCTATGCTTGACAGCTTGCTGCCTTTATACCGGACTCCTCTGTGCTCTTTGTCATGCAAGCTATGCTGATCTACACAATACAGAAGGAAACTTCCTGCTACCCCTGATAGGTTAAGAAAGGTCAGATTCTTCATGTCTTCTGGGGAATGGTCCGGAGACTCCTCCAGGGATTTGTCTTAGGGAAGTTCTCTGAAGAGGTTACTCTGCTCCCTACCCCACCATTATCCCTCTCATGGTGGCTAAGCTCTCTATTTCCCTTTCCCCATTCTCAGTCTTAATCTAGCTCATCTCCAGGTTTTCAAGGAAGAACTCTTCTTCACACTAAATCTCCATCATATTTAGATCTCAATGTTGCATTGTGTCTGTCTAATGCTCTTCTTTCCACCGTGAGGCTGAGCACAGCCTTGAGTCCCTTTCTCCTCACAAACTACATCATCCTCTGAAGGGAACTGTGTGTCAGCTTCCTTTCCTGACCAACTCTTGCTGTTATTTTTATCTCCTTTATTGTATTTAAGATTTTCCAGCTCCTCTGTACTCGTGATGCCTCCTGATTCTGAAGTCTCATAAGTAAAAAATGTATCATTTAAACTTCCCTATACAAGATTTAATAAATGCATAATAACTACATATCAGAAAAACAATTCTTCATTTAAATAATGGAGCTTTGCATACAAGAATAACAGGAAAATGATTCTTTGGAATTCAAGCTATTCAGCAGTAGAGGAATATCCATGCAAATGATCTAACTTCCTTATTGTCAAGGAACATATGGACCCTTTTATATATACAAATATATATATATGAATATTATCAATTCATTCTAATAAAATTGGTGAGTTTTTCTTATTTCTTTTTTTTTTTTTTTTTTTTTGGTTTTTTCGAGACAGGGTTTTTCTGTGTAGCTTTGCACCTTTCCTGGAACTCACTTGGTAGCCCAGGCTGGCCTTGAACTCACAGAAATCCGACAGGCTCTGCCTCCTGAGTGCTGGGATTAAAAGCGTGCGCCACCACCGCCCGGCCCAAAATTGGTGAGTTTAAAATGAATTGTATTAGCAACTTTTAGTTCCATCTCACCACAGAAATAATGAGGACCCATTTGGGGCCTGGAAGCACTCAGATACCCTGAAGGTTAATCTCAACTATACTGTTTATTAGTCATGTGATCAGACCTCATTGTTCAGCCTCAGTTTCTAGAACGGTGAAATAGTAATAACTCTCAGATTTTGATGAGGATTAAATTAAGCAATACAAATAAAGCATGTGGTATGTATTGACAAAAATTAGTTTTGTTTTTTACCTTAGAGACTTTTGAATACCCCTGTATACCCCAGATACATTTTGTTCTATCCCAGCTGAGAATAATATTCCACTTTTTAGCCTGAGGTTGTAAATAATTAGTCATTGAACTTTTTGTTCTGTGCTTGCACAGAATGCAGACTTCATGCAATGACTCTGAATTTTGTTGAGACTTATAACAAACAAACAAACAAACAGTGCTCCACAGCATTGCACTTTGGTATGCTGATCTCTTTGAACTAATGTAGAACCAAGGCCTCTCTCTCTCTCTCTCTCTCTCTCTCTCTCTCTCTCTCTCTCTCTCTCTCTCTCTCTGACCTTCTAATCCCTTCCTATCTCATGTCCTCCTTCCTTGAAGCAGAGAAAAAGCATTCTTTGCATAAGGTTATATCTTCTGAAAGGGGATTCAACTTTCTATGTCTCCTCTCCAGCAGTATCATCAATCGGGGAAGATTAATTGGATCATAGAACAAGAAAACAAAGGTTCATGCCATTCCCAGACAGACTTTGTCCGAGCCTATCAGCTATTCTCTAGACAGAGGGCTTTGAAATCGTTCTTAGCCTTGAAAAACTATTTGTCTGCATAAAAAGTTAATGAGGTAAATTTGTCTGTGGTTCTCATTCTTTGTTGAGTGTTTATGTGGTTTCAATATCAGGATAACTGTGGCCACTTAAAAAAATTGGGCAATGCTCTTTATGGTTTTTTTTTTTTTTTTTTTTTTGGTTTTTCGAGACAGGGTTTCTCTAAGTAGCTTTGTGCCTTTCCTGGAGCTCACTTGATAGCCCAGGCTGGCCTCGAACTCACAGAGATCCGCCTGCCTCTGCTTCCCAAGTGCTGGGATTAAAGGCGTGTGCCACCACCGCCCGGCGCTCTTTATGTTTTTATTTTGTGGTATAATTTGAGGAGTATTGTCATTAACTCTTCTTGAAAAGTCTTGTAGAAATCTATGCTAAAACCATCTCATCCTGGTTATTTTTCTTTTGTTTTGTTTTATTTTCTTGGTAGACATTTAATTACTGCTTCTATTTTTCTTGGGATTATAGGTCTGCTTAAATTGTTTATCTAATATTGTTTTAATTTTAGTTGGTGGTGTATAGCAAGAAAATTATCCACTATTTTTGCAAAATATTTTCTGAACAATTTTAAACTTTATTAAATAAAAATTGCATAAACACAACTATAATATAGGGAACAGAAAAGTTAAATACAATTTATCACAAGTAAAATGGATTATTGTATAATGAGCACTATCAACCCTAAATCCCCACTTGTATAGTGGGAATGGGATATAGCAATATTAATCTAATGAATTTAGTAAAAAACATAACTTTAAATTGAATCAAACTTTCCAAATAATTCAATATAGCAAAGCTGAGGTTTGGATTCAATGAGACCCGGGATAATAATGGATATTTGCCATTATAGTTATTTCTAATCAACTTCCCAAAACTAAGGCAAGTCTCCTTAATTCTGGGAAGGAATGTGTCTTTAAATAAGCATGATGCTTTTCTCAACAGTTCTGCATCCTATACAAGTCCAGTAGAGTATGATGGGTCAGGAAAGCATCAGTCTGTGCAGTTCATTGTCTTTCTTGTACTATTTTCAAGCTTTAAAAAATACTTCCAGCTTCAGTTTAACAGATAAAACTCCATCATTAGAGACGCTAGTCAACACTTCCTGCCTCTTCTTGCTGAGGTCCCTCCTGATCTTAAGCAACAAGGACATTGTGATGGGCATTCCTTTCAAGAATAAACAGTTCAAACAAGGAACAGAGTTGGCAACTAGAGAATATTGTAAAATGACAACTGCCAAGGTTTGCAAATGAGTGAGTGAAAACATAAACAGTCATTGGTGGGGGAAGAAGACAAAAAAAATTCATAAACTAAATCCAACATTAAACCAATTCAGAAACTAAATGCAACATTAAAACATGTGTTCTTGTGTGGGTTGATCAGCGGTTTCTAAGCTTGCAGTAGTTACTTGCAGCCTATAGATGGCATTGGGCAGGACTCCCCAGGTCAGGACTACATTGAAGAGAGTGGGCTTCATCATGTCAGGCAGCTCAGTATCTGTTTTAAATCTTTTCAACCCCTCTTGTTTGAGGTATATAGAAACATCAATGGAAAAGTGCAGGGTGCCATAGCAACCAGGTGGATGTTGTTACAGAAAGTGACTATGCAGGATTTCCCACACCATCCTCTTCCTAAAGATGGGCATGTGTTGTTGAGAAAAGGTAAGTGGTTGGTCTCTAGAAATGTAATCTGTATATTTACAAGTAAAAATTCCACAGTCACTCCCATTCAGTTGTTGAGGAATCTCCTTTGATGTCATACTGTATCTTTTCCACTCCAAAGGGTCCAACTCAATGTTCCTTCGAGTTTTGCTCTCATTTTGTAAATATTCAAAGATGGTCTCACAAATACTCTGCCCTGTCTGTCCCATTGAATCAAAGTATATGATACTCTGTTTTCTTAGGTCGATTACTATCAGGCTCCAATGTACCTTCTGGTGAATAGGTACTAGAATAATTTCTTTTTCAAACAGTTTTATTCCCTGAGTCCATCGTTTAAAGGAACAGTAGCCACCATGCTTTAGTTTAGGATAAAAGAAAGTTCTGAACACGTGAATAGCTGGGTACCCTTTTTTGTTATTTCTCTCAACCAGAAGATTGATGTAAAAATTGATGACTTCATCATTGAGCCACTCACCATTCTCTAGTGTGTGGATATCTCCTCAAGTAATATGTAATTTGAATGCACTAGTTAAGATTTCCTCTTGGCGTCCTGGACCTAGTGCATTTCTTATTTCCTTTTCCATGTCCTCTGTAACATTAAGGACTTCATCCATTCTTTTGATCTTTTCTTGGTCTACAACAGGCTTTTTCTCTGCCATAACTACTGGCATCTTGTTGGGGAGTGACCTACTGCTGCCACTATACAGGAAGACTTGAGCCTCTGCTCTTAGCAAGTCAGGCTCCACATCGTGTCCCCTTCTTCCTTCAAGGTTTACGGCATCGTTCTTCCGTGTATCAAAAGAGTTCTCCGTGCACATCTTCACTTTTTTGTCTGGTGAGACACATTCCTTTGTGGTAACAACAGTAGATTGTTTAGGATCACATTGAGTTGTTCTGGATCCATGACTGTGCCCTTCCACACAACCTTTGATCTTCAAGGTGTCCACTAGGGTTGTGTGAGCCCTCTGTGGGTCAGATTTCATATGATCACTGGGTGGAAGGTGCTGTAGTAACCTTTGGCACTTTTGCCTTTGGTGGTTTTCGGCATATTCCTCCATGAGGCAAGAGGGCCTCTTGTGACCCTTGCCGCCATCCCCAGACTTTCTCACAGTTACAGCCTGCTCCTGTGGACCTTTGGCCCACTCTAGGGGCTTTAGTTGTTTTAGACTTTTTTGATGGGGTTCCCGTACCTCATCCTTGCATGGCTGTTGACTTTGAAGCTCTCAGTTTTGCTGTTCCTGAGGTATCCTCTTCTGAGTTTTGCTGGGCTCTTCAATCTCCAAACCTGTTCCACCCTCATTCTTGCATTTCAGGTTTTTTTTTTTTTTTTTTTTTTTTTTTTTTTTTTTTTTTTTTTTTTTTTTTTTTACCTTGTCCCAAAGCTTCAAACTCGATCTCTGTCCCACCTTTATTCTGGTATTTTCATTTTTGACCTTGCCCAGAAACTTCAGGCTCCATCTCCATCCCACACTGTTTAGATTGCCACATGGACTCACTTCTGGATTTGCCTTTGATGGGTGCTGGCTCCCCATTTTGGTATAGCCTTCCTATTTCCAAATAAATGCAACTGTCTGCCTGATTCTGGCTGGGTATTCCTGGGCTATTGTCACACTGATATCTGAAGTATTACTTATTCCAGTAATGGTGTAATCCACAAGTTGGCTCAAGGTCAGAAACCTATCAGTCCATAAAATGAAGAGATAATAGATTTTCTTTATAAACAAGCATTGACTTTGGATGTCAGGTCAGTCAGAGCACAAAGCCAATTGAGCTGGAAATGGGAACCAATTAATTGTCAATAACCAGCCGGGCGTTGGTGGCGCACGCCTTTAATCCCAGCACTCGGGAGGCAGAGGCAGGCGGATCTCTGTGAGTTCGAGGCCAGCCTGGGCTACCAAGTGAGCTCCAGGAAAGGTGCAAAGCTACACAGAGAAACCCTGTCTCGAAAAACCAAAAAAAAAAAAAAAAAAAAAAAAATTGTCAATAACCAAATGTTGGCAGTTCACCAGGGTCCACTGTGGGAAACCCCGTGGGGTTCTAGGATTACTTCCTCAGAAGGGTCCTGCAAGGGCTCAGTAACCAGCTAAAGACCCAGAACTTTGAAATTGGATGAATTTTTCTATCCACTGTAAGACACCAGGCCTTAACCATGCAAATAACACATCAGAGGCAACCCTCACAAGTGATGTGTGACTCAGAGGTTGCCCTACCCACAGCCTTCAAGGTTCCATGGCTGATTGTGATGTAACCTGAAAGGATGTATCAATGTTCTTTGGAGGGTGGCAGGTCTGCTCACCCCCATGTCAGTCCAGGAGTTGGAAGACAGGGTTAGAGTGCTACGAACTAATCATACACATCTCAGTTCACTTCTGGAGATGACAGGGTTACATAGATCCTCTCAGCATAATCTAGCTTGTCCTGATTAGTACATTTTTTAGGAAATTGTCCATCAGGGTCAATAATAGAAAACAAAATATAATTGTCCTTTTAAATGGCTCCTCATGTATGCTTACTAATTACAAAGAAAAAAGAATTTTACAGTTATAAAACCCAGTAGGTACTGTTGTGTGACAAAACTTTTAATGTGGAAATGAAATACATGTCTACTCTCCCCAGATAGAGAACCCTGGATAGATCAAAATACAGATACCACTGAAGTCCAACTTGTTGAACAAATAAGTTTTATTGGGGTTACTTACAGTAATATGGTTGAGGGGTTATTTACAGGAGCAGAAATGACTCAAAGACAGGTCATCATGATAGCCCACCCTCAGCATGAGTGACAGCTCACAAAAGCTGGGAACCTGGAAACCCTGCCCACCCTGCAGGCTACTCAACAGGCTGGAGAGTGTTATTTCTGGGTGCCTCAGTTGATCTAAACCTCTTTCAAGCAGCTGGTTGGTTTCTGCTTCTTCCAGGTAGCTGGTCTGAGGTTGGCTCTTCGGAGAGTCTTCCTTTCTGCTCAGCTTCCTTTTTTATTGCTTATTCTGGCAAGGAGAGTTCTAGTGAATCTTGTCAGTTTCAGGGAATTTCTGAGCTCTTTTGAGTTGTTTGTCTTCCCACTTAAGGAGCTTCCCATCAGGGTGGAATGTTTCAATCTTGGAGAAAACTGTTGCACAACAGGTACCAACACACCAAGGATAAGTACATTGCCATAAGAGAGTAAATAAAATCTCAGCATTGTCAATAGGATTCATTGAGAAAAAGACACATCACTACCTTGGTGACAGTCCTGGCAATAACACAAGCCCTGAACTCATCCTTAGAAGACAGTAGGAGGAATTAAATTGGAGCTGGAGTTATAGATGTGTGGTTTTTCAGTGGGTGGAGGGATCTGAATGCAGTCGCCATCATTATACAACAAATACTTTAACTACTGATTATCTCTGGCCCCTTAAATAACTCTTTTATCTACTTTAAAAAGTAGAGATTTTTCACAAAAGTGTGAGCAAAAAAATAGAGACATACATTATTCATGTTTACCATTGAAATGTAACCACTTAACAAACTGTGTAAGTATATTTATACCATTGCTTTATTGTAAGGAAAAAATGTACTCTTTTCTGCAAAAGGTTTGACTTTCTTATGATTTTTATTTCGCCAGGTGTCATTTTATTCTTACCAGTCTTCTTTCTCCATTTTCTAATTACACCTTGGAGATATTTGTTCACAAGCAGAAAAAAGTTCAAATTCCCACACTGATCTTTACATCGCTGAATAACTTAATGACTGGGCTCCCTTTGTATTGGTGAACATTCTGTTAGAGAATAAATTTACTCTACTAGGATTGTAAAAGCAGGTGTTTTTAACTTGTGTACACCATTAGGAAGTTGCTCCTACCTTAAATATACCCTGTCAGCTTCCTGAAGATGATCTACTTCCTAGTGCAATTGGGTGTAGTAAGCATTCCCATTGAAATCTCCAGCCCTCAAATAACAACACAGAGATTTATTATTAATTATGAAAGCATGACCTTAGCTTAGGCTTTTTTCTAACTAGCTCTTATAACTTAATTAACCTGCTTCTATTAATCTATGTTCCATCATGTGGCTTGATTACCTTTCCTCTGTCCCATATGTCCAACTTTTTCTGCCTCCTGTTGGCATTTCCCAAGCACCCAGATTCATCCCTTTCACTTCTCTCTCTCTCTCTCTCTCTCTCTCTCTCTCTCTCTCTCTCTCTCTCTCTCTCTCTCTGCTGGAAATTCTGCGTATCATCTGCTGCCTAGCTATTAGCCATTCAGATCTTTATTACACCAATTACAACAATACATCTTCACACAGTGTAAAATATCCTACAACATTTCCCCCTTTTTATTTAATTAAAAGGAAAATTTGTAATTCTAACATGTATAACTGTATACAATAAGAATAATTATCAGATAATAATTATACTCACAATATTCAGTCCATTTGTATGGGCAAATTTGGAGAAAGTACTATAATATCTATCTTTGTGAATCCAAAGTTTTATACCTAAACCATTTTTTCTATCATAACTTGCATTACCATCCTAAAAATATTTTTTAGGCTTTAAAACATTCTTAGATAAACAACTTAAGATTTTATGTTTCTCAGCCTTATAAACATTATATCTCTTATGTAAATTTCTCTTCTGAATTTGGTAACAAGGAAAACTATAACTACCTAGTCTTCAACCCCATCAAAGAACAGAGACGGATATATAGGAAGTGCAGAGCAAACAACTTCCAAAACTATAGAAATGGCAAAGACACCTGCCTGCCTGGACAGTCACTCAAGGTTCTTCTACAATGTGGGGACATTTATCTTCATGCTACAGGCCTAGAATATCTGACAGTTTTTTGTGAAGCAGGAATTTCGAAGGACTGTCGTACCTTTTCTTGGCAAAGTAAGCCATTGCTTTTTTTTTGTCTCCTTCTTGTCCAATTTGGACAGCATACTGTCAGCAGTCAAGACAAGGACAGTTTCTTTCCTAATGGCTAGTTTTGCCACATTGAAAGCAAACTCCATATTGAGGTTCTTTGATATCCATCATCCTTTTTTGAAGTAAATTGGTACTTCCAGGAGCAGACATGTCTCACTGTCATGAAAAACCTTACGTTATTAAAACATCTTAAATGTCATATTCTGTAGATCTCTGAAGTGTTTGAAGACAACTTATCTATCTAAAATATGTCTCTGTTTCACTTTGAAAGCGTACTTAACTTGAATACGTTTGATTTTTTTTTTTTTTTTTTTTTTTTGGTTTTTCGAAACAGAGTTTCTCTGTGTAGCTTTGCGCCTTTTCCTGGAATTCACTTGAGAGCCCAGGCTGGCCTTGAACTCACAGAGATCCACTAGGCTATGCCTCCCGAGTGCTGGGATTCTTATAAAAGACTACTAACCTCTATTTATTAATTATCTTAAATAGTTTATAATAATAATTTCCAAGAACTAGAAATTTACATTACATTGTTAAATGAACTGTATAGGTACAATACCTTAAACAAGAGTAGAAACATATATACAGTATAACAAAAGTAACTGTAAATTTTAAATTTTTATCAATATACAAAAATCCATACCAATGTAAAATATTTAAGACTAGTAGTTCCTTTTGTAGTTTAAACTCAGATTCAATAATCTGCCCTGTTTTTATCCTGTAAAATAATTTCATACTGTTATTTCTTTATCTTTCCTTTTTCTTTTCAGAATAAGATCCCTGAATCTAATCTCCCTTGCTAAGCTTTTTCTGACCATGACCAACAGCTTCCAACCAACCCCTGTAAATGGTGATAAACATCCATAATCCATGAAATGACCAAAAACTACCCACCCCACCTCTTGGGAACATGGGTGTCGTGTATTCTAGACTGCTTCCTGTTGTCTGGGGCAATGGCATCTTTAGGGGACACTGAGAAAATTGGGACAATGGTCAAGTCCTGGGATAGCCAGCCAGCTCCCTAATAACAGCATGGAGACTTATTAGTTATGAAAGTTCGGCCTTAGCTTGTCCCACTAGCTCTTATAACTTAAATTAACCTGCTTCTATTAATCTACATTTTACCATGTGGCTTTTACTTTTTTTTCATTGTATATGTCCAACTCCCTCTGTGTCACATTGACATCTCTCTGGTATAATTCAAATGGGTAGATTCCTAGTCCTCTCTTTCTCCAGAAATCCTGCCTATCTCTTCTGCCTAACCATTGGCTATTAAGCTCTATATTAAATCAATCACAGTGACACATCTTCACGCAGTGTAAAATATTTTGCAACAGTTGAGCTAGTCTTAAAAAAAATTGCTGATTTTTTTTTCAAAATATTTCAGTGCCTCAGCTATTCCTACAAGGTAATTGGTCATAAGATTAAACAGATTGACTGCTAAATTCTTCTTATGTATAAAATGCCTGCTTGCATGGATGGGTGAGGTACCTGCTGGATATAAGCCTTGCCCTAACCCAGACAGAATATGAATTAATCTGGCTACCCAAAATTATAACTTTTTGGTTTGGGCCTATGTAATCCTTTGGTTAACAATAGTTGAGACCTTCCTTAGATAGAGAACTCTGGTTTTGTCCTGAACAGTCTGTTTTTAATAAAAAGCCTCTAATTCACTAAATCCAAAACTTGAGTCAGACTGGTAAATCTCTGGACTACTCTAGACCCACAAAACTTTTTCTGTAATTTCTCTTGCATTATCATGGTTCAAGTCTTGTGGAACAGTGTTTCTCTTTTTCTAGTTCCAAGATTATATTTTCTTGGCTGGCTGTTCTGCTAGCAACTCTAAAAGGATGTTCAACTTCATGGAAAGCACATCCCTCATATTTTATTCTTGATTTTCCAATGGATCTTCTGTGTATTTCCGCACCCATTGTAGGTTTTACTAGGTCAACAAACTTTCCTTATAATCCTACTTAGAGATGCTTTTATTTTCATGTTTTTTTATTTTTAATTTATTTTATTATTAAGAAATTTTCTATTCATTTTATATACCAACCTCAGATCCCCCTATCCTACCTCCTCCCACCCCTTAGTTTCCCCCCTTAACCCACCTCCCATTTCTACCTCCTCCAAACAAAGTCTCCCATGGGTAGTTAGCAGAGCCTGGTACATTCAGTTGAGGCAGGTCCAAGCCCCTCCCCCTTGCACCAAGGCCGCTCAAAGTGTCCCACCATAAGCACTGGGCTCCAAAATGCCTGCTAATTCACCAGGGACAGATCCAGATCCCACTGCCTTGGAGCTCCCTAAACAGTTCAAGCTAAAGAACTGTCTTACCTATCCAGAGTTCAGAACTGTGGTGGTTCCACAGCTATTGGTCATGTGTTTCCACTAGTTTGGCTGGCCGCTTCTGCATATTTTCCCATCATGATCTTGATGTCCCTTGCTCACAGAATCACTCTTCTCTCTCATCGATTGGACTCCTGGAGCTCAGCATGGCACCTGGCCATGAATTTCTGCATCTGCTCTCATCAGTCACTGGATGAAGACTCTATGATGAGAGTTAGGGTATTCACTAATCTGATTACTGGAGTAGGTCAGTTTCAGGCACGCTCTTGACTATTGCTAGTAGTCTAAGGTGGGGTCATCCTTGTGGGTTCCTGGGAACTTCCCTAACACCCTGTTTCTTGCTATCCCCATGTCTTCATTTATCATGGTATCTCTTTCCTTGCTCTCCCTTTCTGTCCCTGTTCCAGCTCAAATCTCCCATTCCCTTATGTTCTCATCCCCCATTCCTTGCCCTCCATTACCCCATATCACCCCTAGTTTGCTCATGTAGAGCTCATCTATTTCTCTTTCACTGGGCAATCTATCTGTTCCTCTTAGGGTCCTCCTTGTTAGCTAGCTTCTCTGGAGCTATGGGTTGTAGTCTGGTTATCCTTTGCTTTACATCTAGTATCCATTTATGAGTAAGTGCATACCATGTTTGTCCTTCTGAGTCTGCGTTACCTCACTCTGAATAGTATTTTCTAGTTCCATCCATTTGCCTGCAAATTTCATGGTATCATTGTTTTTTATGCTGAGTAGTACTCCATTGTGTATATGTGCCACATTTTCTATATCCACACTTCAGTTGAGGGGCATCTAGGTTGTTTCCAGGTTCTAGCTATTATGAATAATACTGCTATGAATAGAGTGTCCTTGTGGTATGATTGAGCATTCCTTGAGTATATGACCAGGAGTTGTTTAGCTGGGTCTTTAGGTAGATTGAGTCTCAATTTTCAGAAAAACAACCATACTGATTTCCAAAGTGGCTGTACAAGTTTGCACTCCCACCAACAGTGGAGGAGTGTTCCCCTTGCTCTACATCCTCTCCAACAATGTTTTTGATCATAGTCATTTTGACAGATGTAAGATGGTATCTCAGAATCATTTTGATTTGCATTTCCCTGATGACTAAGGATGGTGAGCAATTCCTTAAATGTCTTTCAGCCATTTGAGATTCTTCTGTTGAGAATTATTATTTAGCTATGTAGCCCATTTTCCAATTGGATTGTTCAATATTTTGATGTCTAGTGTCTTGAATTCTTTATATATTTTGGAAATCAACCCTCTGCCAGATGTGGGGTTGGTGAAGATCTTTTATTATGTAGGCTGTTGTTTTGTCTTATTGACCATGTCCTTTGCCCTACAAAAGCTTCTGTGTTTCAGGAGGTCCCATTTATTAACCATTGCTCTCAGTGTCTGTGCTACTGGTGTTATATTTAGGAAGCCCAAGTGCCAATGCGTTCAAATGTAACTGGATTTATGTTGAGTTATTTCATCCACTTAGACTTGAGATTTGTGCATGGTGACAGATATGGATCTATTTGCAATCTTCTACATGTTGACATCCAATTATGCCAGCACCATTTGTTGAAGATGCTTTTTTTTTCCCATTGTTCAGTTTTGGCTTCTTTGTCAAAAATCATATGTTCATAGGTGTGCAGATTAATGTAAGGGTCTTCAATTCAATTTCATTGGTCCACATGACAGTTTTTATGCCAATACCAAGCTGTTTTTATTACTATATTTCTGTAGAGCTTGAGGTCAGGGATCATGATGCCAACAGGTGTTGTTTTATTGTACAGGATTCTTTTAGCTATCCTGGGAATATTGTGTTTTCACATGACACTGAGTATTGTTCTTTCCAAGTCTGTGAAGAATTGTGTTGGGATTTTGATGGGGATTGCAGTGAATCTGTAGATTGCTTTTGGTAAGATTGCCAGTTTTACTATGTGAATCTTACCTATCCATGAGCATGGGAGACCTTTCCTTTTTCTGATATCTTCTTTAATTTCTTTCTCTAGAGACTTAAAGTTCTTATCATACAGGTCTTTCACTTGCTTAGTTAGAATTACCCCAAGGTATTTTATATTATTTGTGGCTATTGTAAAGAGTGATGTTTCTCTTATTTCTTTCTCAGCCCATTTATCATGTGTTTATAGAAGTGCTACTGATTTTATGGAGTTAATCTTGTATCGTGCACATTACTGAAGGAGTTTATCAGCTGTAGGAGTCCCCTGGTAGAATTTTTGGGGTCACTTACATACACTATCATATTGCCCGCAAATAGTGAAAGTTTGACTTCTTCCTTTCCGATTTGTATCCCCTTGATCTCCTTTTGTTGTCTTATTGCTCTAGCTAGAACTTCAAGTACTATATTGAGTAAATATGGGGAGAGTGGACATCCTTGTCTTATTCCTGATTTTAGTGGAATTGCTCTGAGTTCCTCTCCATTTAATTTGACGTTGGCTGTCAGCTAGATGTAAATTGCCTTTATTATATTTAGGTATGTTCCTTGTATTCCTGATCTCTCTATGACCTATATCATGATGGGTTTTTGGATTTTGTCAAAGGCTTTTTCAGCATCCAATGAGATGATCAAGTGGTTTTTTTTTCTTTCAGTTTGTTAATATGGTGTATTACATTGACAGGTTTTCATATGTTGAATCATCCTTGCATCCCTGGGATGAAGCTTACTTAGACAGAGTGACTAATTTTTTGATGTGTTCTTGGATTCTGTTTGCCAATATTTTATTGAGTATTTTTGCATCGATGTTCATGAGGGAGACTGGTATGTAATTTTCTTTTTCTTTCCTTTTTTTTGTGTCTATATGTGCTTTGGATATCAGGGTAACTGTAACCTTATAAAAAGAGTTTGGTAATATTCCTTTTGTTTCTTATTGTGTGGAACAATTTGAAGAAAAGTGGTATTAGCTCTTCTTTGAAAATCCAGTAGAATTCTGTGCTGAAACCCTCTGGTCTTGGACTTTTTTTAGTAGGGAGACTTTTAATGACTGTTTCTATTTCCTTAGGGGTTATTGGTGTACTTAAATAATTTATCCAGTCTTGATTTAACTTTAGCATGTGGTTCCTATCCAGAAAATGGTCCATTTCTTTCAGAGTTTCCAATTTTGTGGAATACAGGTTTTTGAAGTATGATCTGGTAATTCTCTGGATTTCCACATTGTCTGTTGTTATATCTCCCTTTTCATTTCTAATTTTGTTAGTTTGGATGCTCATTCTCTCTGCCTTTTAGTTAATTTGGATAAGGGCTTGTCTATCTTGTTGATTTCTCAAAGAACCAACTCTTTGTTTCATTGATTCTTTGTATTGTTCTCTTTGTTTCTACTTTATTAATTTCAGCCCTCAATTTGATTATTTCCTGTTATCTATTCTTCCTGGATGAGTTTGCATCTTTTTGTTCTAGAGCTTTCAGGGGTGCTGTTAAGTCATTTTTGTGAGATTTATCCATCTTCTTTATGTGGGCATTTAGTGCTATGAATTTTCCTCTTAACACTGCTTTCGTAGTGTCCTATAAGTTTGGGTATGTTGTGCATTCATTTTTTATTGAATTCTAAAAAATTTTTAATTTCTTTCTGTATTTCTTCTTTGACCCATTGGTGATTCAGTTAGGCATTATTTAGTTTCCATGAGATTGTAGGCTTTCTGTAATTTTTGTTTTTGTTGAAATCTAACTTTAAGCCATGATTGTCTGATAAAATACAGGAGGTTATTCCACTTTTTTTATATCTGTTGAGATTTGCTTTGTGACTCAGCATGTGGTCAATTTTAGAGAAGGTTTCATGAGGTGCTGAGAAGAAGGTATATTCTTTTGTGTTAGGGTAGAATGATATGTAAATATTTATTAAGTCCTTTTGAGTCATAATGTCTGTTAGTTCCCCTATTTCTCTGTTAAGTTTCTGTCTGGCAGACCTGTCCATTGGTGAGAGTGGGGTGTTGAAGTCTCCCATTACTAGTGTGTTGGGTTTGTTGTGTGATAAAGTGAGTAGTTAGGCCTGGACAATATTTGATAATCATTCCTATTGTATATAATTTTGTATTAAGTTAGAACTTTCTTATTTAAACTAAAGAGGGAGATGTCATGGGTAGCTAACTGTTCAGCTTTGACCTGGAAGTACTAACCCCAGTGAGGCTTCTGGTAACTGTCATGCCTACCTATGACCTGTCCCTGAGGCAGGGCCAAGACAGGAACCCTTAAGACCCAAGATCTGGATGTGCCAGGTCTCTTGGTTCTTGTTGATCCCAAATGCTGGATGGTAGACTGAGCAGAGTTCTCCAGAGAGCACTGCTGGACTGCATTTCACCTCTCCCAGATCATGTAACCAATTCCTTTACTTGCTGAAAGTTACCCCAAAATAAACCTCCCTTTTAACTACGTGGATTTGCCTTAATAAATTCCCCAATAGTGTGATTTAAGCTTTAGTAATGTTTCTTTTATAAATATGGGTGCCCTTGTATTTGGGGCATAAATGTTCAGAATTGAGACTTCATCTTTTTGGATTTTTCCCTTTGATAAATATGTAATGTCCTTCCTGATCTCTTTTGATTGATTTTAGCTTGAAGTCTATTTTATTAGATATTAGGATGACTACACCAGCTTGCTTCTTAAGATTTGATTGAAAAATCTTTTCCCAGTCTTTTACTGTGAGGTAGTATCCGTCTTTGAAGTTAAGGTGTGTTTCTTGTATGCAACAGAAGGATGGATCCTGTTTTTCTATCCATTCTGTTAGCATGTGTCTTTTTATAGGCAAATTGAGACCATTGATATTAATGGATATTAATGACCAGTGATTGTTAATTCCTCTTTTTTTTTTTTTTTTTTTTTTGGTGATACTTTTGTGTATTTCCCTTCCTTGGATTTTTGTTGGTGTAGGATTATCTATTGCCTGTGTTTTCATGGGTGTATCTAACTTCCTTAGGTTAGATTTTTTTCTTCTAATGCTTTCTGTGGGGCTGCATTTGTGGATAGGTATTGTTTAAATCTGGTTTATATCATGGAATATTTTGTTTACTCTGTCTATGGTGGTTGAGAGTTTTTCTGGGTATAATAGTCTGGGTTAGCATCCTGGTCTCTTAGAGTCTGTATAACATCTGTTCAGGACCTTCTGGCTTTCAGAGTCTCCATTGAGAAGTCAGGTGTTATTCTGATGGGTCTGCCTTTATATATTACTTGGCTTTTTTCCTTTGCAGCTCTTAATATTTTTTTCTTTATTCTATACGTTTAGTGGTTTGATTATTATGTGGCGAGGAGACTTTTTTGATTGCAGTCTCTTTTGTGTTCTGTAAACTTCTTGTATCTTTATAGGCATTTCATTCTTTAGACTGGAAAAGTTTTCTTCTATGATTTTGTTGAATATATTTTCTGTGCCTTTGAGTTGGTATTCTTCTTCTTCTTTCCCTATTATTCTTAGGGTTAATCTTTTCAGGATGTCCAAAATTTCCTGGACATTTTGTGTTATGACTTTGTTGGCTTGAGTGTTTTCTTTGACTGACAAATCTATTTTCAGAGATTCTCTCTTCCATCTCTTGTATTCTGTTCGTTATGCTTACATCTGTATTTCCTGTTTATTTACTCAGACTTTCCATTTCCAGCATTCCCTTTTTTGTGTGTGTCTTCTTTATTGCCTCTATTTCAGATTTCAAATCTTGAACTGTTTCCTTCACCTGTTTAATTGCTTTTTCTTGGCTTTCTTTAAGGGATATATTCCAATTTTTTATTTGTCTTTTCCTTGATTTCTTAAGGGAATTTTTCATTTCTTTTTTAAAGGCTTCTGTCATCTTCTTAAAGTCATTTTTTAGTTCAATTTCTTCTGCTTCTTCTGCATGGGGATGTTCAGGTCTTGCTGATGTAGAACCACTAGGTTCTGATGGTGCCATATTGGTCTTTTTGTTGTTGACTGTATTTTTCACTAGCATCTATCCATTTCTTCCTCCACTCAGTACAAGTAGTGTCTATGTCTGAGGGAGCCTCTTTTGGTCTGATCAATACTCTTATTCCAATCGGGGCTCTTGATTCAATTGGTGCTGATGGACTCTGTGTCTCAGGGAGCAGTTCTTAGTTCAATCAGCACTGGCAGGCTCTGTCTCAGGTAGCAGCTGTGGTCTTGGAGGGTGGGTGGGTTTGGGGGAGGTGGGGCTTGTGAATTACAGGGTTTGGTGGGGGATGGTGGTATTCTGACCTGTCTGCAGGAGACCTGTCTGTTGTCCTGAAACTAGGACTCTGTCCAATTGGTGCTGGCAGACTCCCGTCTCAGGGAGCAGCTGTAGTCTCAAGGGAAGATTTTTATTTTTATTTAAATTATTGTCATGTATTTTGATCAAAGCTTTTCCCTTCTCGCCATGCCTTTTAGATCTTCTCCAACTTTCTATCCATACAACTTCTCTCTCTCTGTCTCCCTCAAAATAAAATCAAACCAGACAAACTAAAAAAATAATAGTAATAAAAACAATAAAACAAAACAATTTCCATAAATACATCAAGTTCATTTTGTGTTGGTCAGCTATTGACACCTATGATGCTTGCCCTGACGTGTTGTTGATATACCCAGTAACACTCCTTTGAAGAAAGCTACTTTTCCTTTTCCTTGTGGCTATCAGTTGCAAATATCTTTTTGGCTAATGATGGGGCTTTGGATCAACTTCTCCTTCTTAATGCTGGAATTTTGTCTGGTGTGGACCTGTGCAGGTCCTTTGTGTCCTGTCACAGTCTTTGTGAGTTCACATATGTATCAGTTCTGTTGTATCTTGAAGAGGATGTTTCCTTGGTGTTATCCACCACCTTTGGTTATTACAATCTTTCTATGTCCTCTTCCACATAAACTCCTGAGTCTTGAGGGGAAAGATTTGATAACAGCATCACATTTAAGGTTAAATGCTCCAAAGTCTCTCACTCTCAGCATATTGTTCAGTTGTAGGTCTCTGTGTTAATTCCCATCTACTAAAAGAAGCTTCTCTGATGAGGGTTGAACAATGCTCTTATCTACGGGTCTAGAAATATGTCATTTGAAGTCATTTTACTGCTATGGTCCTTTATCCGAGTAATAGTAGTAGTTTTTCCACTAGAACCCATGACCTCACTAGCTTCAGTTTCTTGGACACTTCAGCAGTGTTGTATATGAGTTCCATCTCATGGACTAGGTCTCAAAGCAAGTAAACAAGTGTTCGGTTACTTGCATGACATTTGTGCTCCTATCACACCAATACATCTTGCTGGCAGGTCACAACTGTAGATTTCAGGTTTTGTAGCCAGGTGACATTGATGACTTCTTTCTCTTCAGATAGCATGCAAAGTGCCCCACAGCACCATAGCGTCAGTAGAGGTGCAGCTTCTCGTTGTGCACTGGCTTGATTTCTCCATGTTCAATGACATGAGCAAGTTGTGTCTTGAGCAATAGGGCCTTAGCACCAGGTTACAGAAAGTAACCAATAAGCACATGGTTCATATTTGAAAACAGGCTAGCCTTTTGTTGGTGACTTACACATGTGACTTGCTCCCTTTTTGATTCTCTGACTGATACGTTGTAAAGTCATGACATAATACTGTGTATTCATTTGTTTTTTAGTCAAGAGAAAACCGTATTTGAGGCTTGTTTTTGAAAGTCGGCAGGTTTTTCTAGTGAAGGATTTTCATACTTTCTTAAGATCTGCTTTTTAAAAATACTTTTCTAAAATTAGTAGATATTTAAAATTAGTAGAGGACATTTGAACTGAATTACTAAGCAAAAAGGAACTGTTGTCACATTCTTGGCTTGTGTGTTTATAAAGCAAAACAAAAGCTGCCTTGATTAGTTGGTGATTTTATATAAGAATATCTCTACTACAATGAGAACAGTATGCTATTATTGAGTATGAATTGTAAGTGAGGAAATATCAACTAAGGAGATATCTTCCCATTCAAATTGTCATGAATATATAAAAAAGAAGTTATGGTTACAAAAGTATCCAATCAGTTTTGGTGGCTTCCAAAGAGATCACAAAGCTCCATCTGGATGTGGGGCTGGGCCAGAGTAGAGATACTTGCACAAAACAAAGGTCATATAATCCAAGAGAATGAGATGGAGGCTTCCTGTTCCTGTGGAAACAGAGTTATCTTTCCTTATGCTGTCAGCCATCTCTTTCCCATCACAAATAATAAGAGGAGCTACCAGTCAGGAATTAAAAGTGGAATTGCGTTTGTAATTTCAGAAGTAGTGAAAGGTCTTTCAGATTTCCTCATGGCAGGCAGTTCCCCCACACCCCACACCCAACCCCGCTAACAACAAGACCTTAGCTTTTCTGTGCTTCAATTTCCCAATCTAGACAAGCCCAGTAGCTTGCCTCCTCACCACCTCACATAAAAGGAAATACTAGGTACATTGTAGTTTTGAACTCTAATTGTATATAGCTTTGGATTTTCCTCATAGTTATTTCTATACAAATAAGGTGAAGTAGAGATTTGAATTTCCTGCTTAGTTTTATTCCTGCAACACTTGTTGCATAATTATCCTTTGAAAACCTACTTCAGTGTCCAAAAACCAGACTCTGTGGTAAATAAAGAAATAAATCTAATATAGTCCATACTCTCATTTTCACAAGTTACTTGGTTTCAAACTTCTGGTTCATACTGAAATGACTTTGCTACCTACACCCTCCCTAATTCTAGTATCCCACGAACACTTTGCATTTGTATCTAAATTGGCTGCCTGCTGGGTCATGTGGCATTGTGCAAATGACCACTGTTTTCATATTACAACCATTTCTTCCTTTTACCTCAATGAAGCGTGGGAGAAGAAACAAGGCTGTAGGGTTGAGAATCAGAACAGCTGAATCCAAGCTCCACCTGCTCCTAGCTGACACGCTGCTTGACCTTCTTTGTCTTTGGGTCCCCTTAAAAATAGAACTTACTAACTATGGCTTAAAAGAAGCTTCCCCAAATAGCATCTATCCCATGACAGATTATTTATCTATGGAAGGCCAGTTCCCACCTTTTCCAGGGTTCTTATGAGGAGGAGAGAGGGCTAAGAAAATATTAGATAGAAAGATAGCGAAGAGGAGAAAGACAGAAGTACAGGACAGCTTCCAGAGGACCTGGGTCAATACCCCAATGGCCCAGAGGTTTATTCAAAAGGGATTTTTAAAATATGACAAGGGGAGAGGCAAAATACCTCCCCTTGCAAGATCAAAGCACATTGTACAGCCAAGTATAGCCCCTTCCAAACACCTGGTAAGTATGCCTGTGGCCAAACCAACCATTATGCAGCCCTGCTGGGTTAAAGCAAGCTCAGATTCTCTGACCCTGAGTATTTGGGCTCCTACATTTATCATTGCATCAATTTCCTTTTTCTTCCTATTCTTATCATTGTTTCATAGTTTCAAAGCCCTCCCCAATACTAATTCCTCTGCCTAACCCATACTGTCACCAGTATTGCTCTAGTTGTATCATTAGTATCTCAGATTCAGTATGTACTACTAATAATTCATACGCCCTTAGTTAGAATCTTAGCTATCAGAGATAAAAACATCTCACTCAAAAATCTCATAGTCAGACACCAAGGAGTGAGTGTTGAGTGAAAGTTGATTGGTCTCTAGGTAAGTCCACTTGGCCAAAGAACTGAATTCTGAGAAGCTAGGTTTAGCTTAGATAGTTTCAAGCCTTGGTTATAGTCCTACATTGCCTTTTCTAGTCAATGGGGACTAGCTCTTGTGCTATCTACTACCCTGATGACATAGTGCAGACTGTACACTGTGGTGATTATTTAAATAAGTAAACCTTGAGGGCTGCCCTAACAACTCATAGGAGATGATGTCAATGATGCTTTGTCATCGAGTAAGCAGAACTTAATCCTAGCATACATTTGTTAATATAGAGCAAAAGAAGATCTCTCAGGGTAGGAGTAATAATAGGGATGTCCAGAAATGAGAGTAATTTATGACTGCTACATACTCACCACACAAAATTTACTCGGGGAGGGGGGGGGGTGTAGGGCACCAATGGTCTTACCATTCTACTCAGTAACTATTAAACTCAACACTATGCATCAGATACTATTATTATAGATGGCAGGAATATACCAATAGCCCAAGTTTCCATGTTCAAGGAGTATTGTAGGGAGAAAGGATTTAAGACATAAAACTGTTTAGTTGGCAAGTTTTGCTTAGTTGTTCTGTTGAGACCATATTCCTTGATTGTACATTTCTGCTGCAATATTTTTTTTAAAAAATAAGAAAAAGCACACATACTTATACATACACATAAATAAATACTTGTATATATATTCACATGCAATTATGAATAAATTCACATGCCTACGTACACACATATACACACACTTACATATATATGTGTGTGTGTATATAACTGACAGCATCATGCCCCTCACCCCGTGTCTATTTCTGTAAGGGGGCAGGGGCTCGTTTTCTCATATGGTTTCACAGTTGAAAAGCAGAGCAGATGGTGCTTCTAGAGGAAGCAGCTTGCTTGCTGAAATGTCATGGATATACAGAAATAAAACAGAAAATGAAAGGCAAGAAAACCTTCTCATTTGAATAACGAACTATCTGATGTCTTCGCAAAGATGCAGGGCTTGGAAAATGAAAAGAAACACGCTCGGGTCCTTTGTTCTGCATTTACAACAAAACTCAAACCACATGTCTGTCACGGAACAAGCTACTCTGGGTAATTTCTCGAAGAATAATAATCATTGTTTGATGGAGCAACTTGTAAAACCCAGAAGGTACCCAGGAAAGTTGGCACTTGCAGTAAACTGTCTGAGGGGTAATTTGTGGTGACAAATGAGCCATTGGATGTTGCATCTAGACTTTAAAACAATTGCTCACCCACAAAAGAAAACCAAGGGCTGGGGCTGGGCTCCACCCCGGCTTCTCGTCCCTTTTTCATCTCGGCGTTTTCTCCGGTTGAAGGAAGCATTAGATATTCACGACAGCAGATAGACAAAATGATGTCTGGATAGCTTCCATAATTATCATTAGGCTAACTGATAATTTGATTACTTTTTTCTGTGACCGTTTGCACTTACTTCAGCCAGAATAAGCTGTATGATGGGTATCGAAATGCGCAGAGCACCGTTTGTAGGTCCTCATCACCTGTTCCACCCACGAGAGGCACACCGACAAAGCCAACCATTGTCTCCAGGGAGCTGTGGGTAGACCGGAAATGATGAAAGGGAGTAACTTCAGACTAATCAACAGCTTGTAATTATAGGTAAGGAGTTGGCTTTACTCCCTCCACATGCCTTTGAGGAAGGAACCTTTTGATGCAGCAGTTGAACTGTCATGGGGAATCAGTGGTTTCCTTTCATCTATTAGATACAGAATTCCCAGGAGCCAAGAAAGTCCTGCAAAGCCTGGCCAAAGTTCACTGCCTTTCTGACGACTTTCGGGATGGAGAAAGCCAACGGAGAAAGATGAAACAAAGGACATTGGAGATGTGATGACTGGCACTGTCGTGGTGTACTTGAACCAAGTTGATAAGACCTGTGGGGTCCCCCAGTGGAGAAAAACATTGTGTAACAATCCCCCGTGGTTGTCATCCACTTCAGCCTTCTTCCAACCGCAGCTGATGATGAGAACAAAGCCATTTGCCAAGTACTTCAGGAAAAAAAAAAAAAAAAAGCTGCCCCAGATTTCTGCCGGCACTTCCTTTGCAGAGGAAGAGGTGAGATACCCGAAAAGTCATGTAACTGACCGGAAAGAGGCTTGACAAGTTAACTGGAGCCTTCTCTCTTAAGAGTTACTCAGCTGACTAGGGAGATGCCAAGTTTTACTATCTGAAAAGCATTCAGAAGACAGAAATCCTTTGATTGCAAACAATTTCCCTGGACTAGAAGCTGGTCTCCTGAGGAGGAAAAGTCTCTTCAGTGGATGCCATGGGAAACTGTCCTGCTAAAATTCCCAGTAAGGGCAGGTGAACAATTGCCAGCACATAGCAGGTAGCGTGCTTCGAAATCTTACAAATCATGGTCTCAGAAAGGCAAACTTCTCCCTCCATATTGGAAACATCAGAAAGCTTGTTGTACACATGATTGCAATTAACATGATCATGGACTAGGCATGGTTTTCTAGAGAAATAGAACTGAAAAATGTGTACACAGAGAGAGAGAGAGGCAGACAGACCAACACATACACACATGAATGGCTTACAGCTGATAGGTCATGAGTAGCCCAACAGCCTACTAAACAGGCTAAGAACCCAGTAGCTGCTAAGTCCTTGAAGCTGGATGCTTCAGCAGTCCCAATCTGGGACCCTAAAGATCCTTCACATTCATTCCTCTTCCATTCCTATTGGAAGCTAAGAATCTGGAGTGTCATGTCAGTAAAGAATGGAGGCAGTGGGCAGAGATGGTTGCTCAGTTGCCCGCTCACCAGCAAGAAGCAAAGGAAAGTAAACAGGACTGCTTTCCCTTCTGACCCCTTATGTCAGGGCTGCAGCTTCTGGAAGGTACTGCCTTCTGGAGGGAGGGGCGGCTCCTTTCAGTTAACCCTTGTTGGAGCTGTCTTCATAGACTTGTCCAGAGCTGTGTCTCTAAGTCATCTTTAGATGCAATTAACTTGGCAACACAGATTAACCATCACAAGTCCATTCCTTGTTAACCTGACACCCAAATCACATCTCTTTATGTTATGTCTTGCTCATTGGGTCACCTCTTTCTGTGGTTTGTAGTGATGTATTTGAATAACCCTTAATTTATCTAATAATCTCTCCAAAGTTCAAGAGGAGTGGAGCTGACAATTTGGGTATAACCAAGAGAAGTTTTTCAAGTGTTTCTTGTATCATTTCATATCATGAGAAGAATAGTGAGTTAACCTATAAGGCATTTTTATGAGGTGGGGATGGGGAGTCAATATCCATATAACTTTTATCACAGCATGTGTTTAAATTTTTCTATTCTTTTAAATATTGTTAATTCCTCACTACACTTAATTTATAAATTATATTATATCATGGATATGTAAGTATAGGACAAAGCAGTCAGATAAAATGTATACAACCTATGATTTCATATAGCTGTTGAGAGTCTAGGAATGTAACCCCAGGGGAACACAGGGAACTACCTCTGTACTGTACAAGTTAGTATTCGTCCTCATGTACAAGTGCAGCTATTGGTCCCAGGCTGACTTCACACTGTCTCTTCTTCAAGCAGCTTCAGTGACCTCGTGTTCTGTAATAACCATGACTGGATACCAGGCTACACTCATCTGTAATAACCATGATTGGATACCAGGCTACACTCCTCTGTCTCTGGCAAGACCACGCCTAGCCGCCTCTCCAGTGCTCCTGGCCTCCCACGACATTACCGGCACTGCTGGTGTTCTACTTGCAGTGACCTCTCTTGCATGGGTTCTATGCATTCTGGGGATGCCAACCTTCCCTACCACCTGAGTCTGTTCAAGGCTGCTCCTGGTTATACTGATGAGCAAGTTTCTTTTAAGAAAGTTCATGATTCCATTCATGACCAGAATTGGAGTCCTTAGGAAACTTGAATCTCCCAGACTTCTCGTGGCCTGAACACTGTGACCTGGAAGGGGAAGCCATGAGGGAGAATCTGTCTGCCTGCAGGGCATAGCCTGCCCCCAACCCCTCTCTGTGTGATGACTAATACCAAAGAGCAAGTTGAAAGCATGTGACTGTTCATTATCCAGCTGTTTTGTGAAGTCTCCTGATGCCTCTAACTATTGATTTAGCATCAAGTAGATAATAAACTATAAACATCCAGCAAGGAACACTGAAATAAAATACAACAAATTTGCATCCATAAAACATAGAGATCTATATAAAGGGAGGGAAATTCTTTGTTTTCAACATCTGCCATAGATAGAAGGGTAAGGCTAATCCTTCTGTACTAAAGCCAGAAAGGGAGAGGTAGAGGTCAAGAAAGACAGTCCCCTGTGTTCACTCCTTGCATGCTTACACTAGAGACTTGGCCTTCCCCAAGTGCAGAGGGGAGAGGAGCGTGGTACAGGTAGAATGGCGATTCCCCCAGTGTTGCCTGGGAGCCAGCTACGTGAGAGATACCCGAGGCACAGATTATATGCAGGGCCAAGGGACCTCATCTCAACCTCACCGAGTCACAAATCTAGAGGGGCTTCTGAAGTATATTTGGAGAAACTGCTTGCATGACTAGCTCCTAAAACTTGAGACAACTCATGATAAAGTAGCTCTTTAGTCACTAAATCAGGACTAAGCAAATGTATTTCTATGCAGTAATTTGTCTTCCTGTTTTTAGGGCCATGAGCATCCATGTGAGTCACAGAAGTCATCTGTTTTGTTTTAGCCCCTAACATCTACGGCAGGGAAGGAAGAGAGGAGGTAAGGGAGGGCTTATTGGTGAGATGTTACAAAGACAATTCACCACTCATTTATACACAAAAGGAAAGGGCAAACTGAGAAATGACTTTGTATTGATATTTCTTGGGTAAATCCAATTGCTTGACATTGCCAATGGGACATTTAGCTGATCAGGTCTTTGTTTGAATCACGTGTATTGTGTGCTGTTTTGTCTTCCATGAACTACATGGCAGCTATCCAGAAACTCTGGTCTGTTGTCATACTATAATATTTTTCAATACAGACGGGAAATGTATCCCAGTTTCCCTTTTCCTTTGAAATTATTTCCCATGGTTTTCAAGGACCTTGGCTATGTTCCAGAACTTCTCTAATCAATCTAACTTTGTGAACTGTCAAAATGAATTTTCTTTGCTAGAGTTCATATGACATGATGCATTTAATATCTGTTCTACATCAAGCCTTCTATTCTTTTATTTTTGTTGTTTCTTGAGTCTTTCTGTTGTTATTCTTTTTCAATCTATTGGGATGTTTCCAGTTTAAAAGTTTTTATTAAAGTGGTTAGAATTACATTTTTTTAAAAAAATTTTGAGTCAGCAAAATCCTGTAGTAGTCGGAGATTCTAGCTGACTCGGAATTTGCAATAGGTCTGAAAGAGTGGTTTGGGAGCATTGAGGGTGACTAAACTCTTCTGCCTGAACTGACAGGTCACCTGCAACTTCCACTAGCATGCTTGATCAATACATACTGCTTTTGTCTTCTCCTCTGTTATAATGTGTGGCTGCCTTAGCAAGTCAACCAGAATACTGGTTTTGCTGAATTGTGTTGTGACTTCATTGCTGAGCATAATCATAAGAATTATCACCTATTGGATATACATATAAATCTCCTTTATGTGAGCACCTCCTAAGTCTTCCATGCTTTCCAGGCTTCTTTCTTTTCCTTCTTTGTCAGTTACAATCACTGACACTTATAAACCACTCCACTGTGTATCTCTATTACATGGGCTTCTGTTTCCGAAGAAAACTCTTGATGTGGCTTGTTGTTTGTGTGAACAAGAAAATAATACTTGCTTGAAAACACAGAACAGACAGCACTCGTTCACTCAATAACAATCGAAGAATGAAAATATTAGTTAGAAGATGCCTACTGCTGGGTTCTGGGGCTTGGGGGCTGTAATTTTAGTCATTAATATTGTCGCTTTAGTCTTCAACAGCAGGGCATTAAGACTTAGGAATAATTGGATGATTCTTCTACATACGTCAACAGAGGAGCTACTTAATGAGGTCATCTGGGGACCAACAGCATTAGTGTCACCTGGAGGCTTGCTCAACATGACTAAGTGGCCTTACTCAAGGCAGAAGCTCCAGAAGATTTCTGTGATGTTTGAAGTTCTACCAGTCCTCTTCTTCATGGCGTACTGACTGGCTTGTGTTGACATTTACTTTCCTGAACTGACTTTGGTTTTTTGGATGAATTATTTTTATTGTATCTAATAAAACAATGATAATACCACCTGTAAAATTTTTCTTCGTCTTGAACTTTATTTTTACTAGAGATGGTACAACAAAAATATAAGCTGACCTAACTTCGGCTGACTGTCTTGCCCATGTGAATTAGACCTGTAGAGTCACGTGCAATGGTTTTTATGTTATACACCTTCTTTAAAAATAACCTCTCTAAGATAGAACTTCACTGATGCCTCAGAGATTGGCCCAAACACATATTGAAGTAAATGTCAGTTGTAAGAGTCAAAATACAAAGGAGAACGAAGGAAAGAAAGGTGGTTTGAGCCTAGGTGTGAAGCAGCCATTGCGCACGTTGTTCCAGGGTGATTTCACGGTATCTGGAAAAGCAGAAGGCTGTAGCCAATAGAATCTCTGCATTTTAGCTATTCTTTGATACTCCGTCAAGTCTAGGTTAGCAGTTTTGGGACATTCTGAAGAACTGCTGAATAGCAGTTGCATATTAAAAAACTAATCCTTAGCTCTGTAGTCCATAAGACTTTATACTGATTCCATGCCATTTTTATCAGACTCATTTAAAAGACTATATCTGCGTTAGATGGATCTGTCCTTTACTTTCTTAAGTATCTTTGTCAGATAATTAAATATTCAATGTCTCTAAATTGTTTTGCACCCATTTAATTTTGTAAACGTACATATTAACAAAAACTTGGCTGTTATTACTCTATGGATGGGAAATGAGAGAGCCAGTTATTGGGGTGAATGCTGGAAGATCAGAGAAGCAGAACAAGCCACAGCTTCCTCACCTCGGCAGTTCCTCAGCTGATTTTGTTTCCTCAGACTGGAAGCCTCTGAGTCCTCATCCAAATGGATCTCAGAAGCTGAACTGCTTCTCAAAAGCCTGAAAGCTTAACCAGGATATAGTTCCTCATCCTCGCACCTTAAATACTTTTCTATCTCCTGCCATTACTTCCTGGGATTAAAGGCATGAGCCACCATGCTTGGCTGTTTTCAGTGTGGCCTTGAACTCACAGAGATCCAGGCAATCTCTGCCTCTAGAATGCTAGGATTAAAGGCGTGTGTTACCACTGTCTAACCTCTATGTTTAATATTGTGGCTCTTCTGTTCTCTGACCGAAGATAAGTTTATTAGAGTGCACAATATTTTGGGGAACACAATACCACCACATGACTGCACACCCTTTCACATATGGGTAGAAAGAACTGGACTACATGAGTTGTTTTTAAAAGGAGGACATGAATTTGGGAGGGAGATGGGTTTGGAGACAGGGGCATTAGAAAGAGGGAATCAAGTTGTGGTGAATATGGTCAAGACACATTGTACACATGTATGTAATTTTTAAAATAAAAGAAGTGTGTATTATGTAGATTAAAATCCTTTATAATTTAGAACAATGTACTATTGTTCAAGAAATTGTCAGGAAAAGATATAAAAAGAATGTAAATTAAAAATTTAAGACAGAAATTTGAGTCTGATATGTATCATGTAAAATACTAATCCTCTTTATACATAGTGTCCACTCAACTAAATTTTGATTGATATTTCAGCATTATTAACTTTGTGAGAAACATACTTTTGAGACTATGTTAATAATTCTATACATGATTTCCATTCATTAAAAATTAAAAATCTCTGAACTAATGTGAAGGTGTGGAAATATATATATATATTGAATTTTGTGTCATTTGCACTTGTGGAATTCCTATAATTTAGAAAAATAACTTTCATTAAAGAGTGAGTTTTGAAGGTCTGGGACTCGGAGTGATAGACCAGCCAAGTCTGTGTTCATGAGTTAGCAAAAAAGGTGGTTATCTGCAAGATGATCCTTCCTGTTAACTTGAGCTTAAGGCTAAATAAGCATTTTATAAATACATTGAAATTTGAATGCTGACAGAATAGAAATGTTTTGTTTTATGAAAACACCACAGACTATTTTTAAAACATTTGAACATTGGCATTTACTATATTTTCCAAGTACCTTTCCCCTATTTTGACATATGAATACATATAGCCCACATGTTTCTGATTCATTTGCAACCAATACATAGAAATTGGCAAGACCTCTGTGCTAACCACATTGCCTAGGGAGACAGTTTAAAATGAAAAGTCTCAAATCTTTCATTTGGACCACTCAGTTGATTCACAGAGGAGTGAGCTCTGATTGTGAAAGCTTATTGGAAATTGAGCAGCACAGTGCAGGTGCGGGATAACTCCTCTGGCGTTGTTGATCAGTGCTATCCCAGAGGCCCCAAAGCAATAAAAGCTATTGCCATTGCTCTCAATTGCCCACCCCGACTTGATAACAAGACCTTATTGCTGTTGACATAGCACACATACTGGTCATGGGACATGGAGAAGTCAGGTTGACACTGACCAGAAAGCTTCCTTCCTGCCGGCCTGCTTTATGGCACTAGAAGATACTATGTAGGCTTTGGGGGAGTTGGGGGAACTATGGACATCTAACCGTCTTGTGAACACCATGGACTATAAACTGACAGGCATGGCAAGTTATGCCAGTGGGAGAAACAATGGTATGCATGTTATGGAAGTAATCAACTGCTTTCTGATTGGATTTGAGGCCCACTCCTCAGGAGGAAACACATGCTGGGTACTGTAGTTATTCCCCAAACCCCATGGTTGAGGAATTCCCAGTCCCCAAGAGAGAACCTAACATGGTTATTCTGCTAAATGGACATAGTATCAAGCTGTTATATAAATTCATATCTCTTTACTCAGAGACTAGTGCAGCTTTCAGACCTCATCAGAGAAGTATTTTTGTGTGTGTGTGCACTGGATGCTAGTTAACTGGAAACTCACAACTGGTCAAACTGCAGAGACCAAGTATCATTTGAGTGCTCAGCTACAAATGGGACATTTATACCACCCCGCTCCACTCCCAAGGTCAGGGGCCTTCCAGAAGAGGGAGCAGAAAGATGATAAGAGACAGAGTTTGGGAAGCACTGGAGTGAAACAGTGTCCTCTGAGCATGATGGAACTCCTGGACTGGTGAACTCTCAGGAGCTGTGGTTGCCTGCGTAAGACCTTCACAAGTCTTCAAGGCTATAAGAGATTATATAATAACACACTGAATGGAATTTTGACCAGTAAAACATCACATTGGGGAGTCTGTTCATGAGCAGCAAGTCTCTTTCTTGATATCAAGGCAACAGAATACAGAAGCAAAGACGTGATTTCTGGGTTAAGGAAGGCTAGAAGCCCCTACCCCCCCCCCCATAGTGGCATAAATGGGAGCAACCAACCACTATCTGACTGGATTTAAGGCTCACTCCGCAAGATGGACCCATGCTTCACACTGCTCCGTTGGCCAAGAACTTGGGACTAGACAGCCCAGGGACCCAGGGGAAAACCGAATACTGTTGTTCTGATAAAGGACCATAGCAATAAAATGACTCCTAATAACGTTCTGTTATACTCACAGGTCAGTGTCTTGCTCAGCCATCATCAGAGAATCTTTGTCCTGCTATAGATGGGAACAAAACAGAGATTTGCAACTAGATAAACTATAGAAAGTGAGAGACCTTGGAACATCCAGTTTTACCTGTGCTGTCAGTAAATGGGATGTTTCCATCAATCTCCTCCCTTGGAGTTCAGGCAACTCTGTACAAGAGAAGGCAGAAAGATTTTAAGAGCCAATAAATGTCTTGGGCTTTTTTTTTTTTTTATTGCTGTGAAGAGGAACCATGGACATACAACTCTTATAAAGGAAACCATTTAAATTGGGCTGCTTTACAGTTGAGAGGTTTAGTCCATTATCATCATGGTGGGAAGCATGGCAGCAGCAGATAGGCAGGCATGGTGCTGGAGAAGTACCCTAGAGGTCTACACCCAGATCCTCAGGCAGCAGGAAGAGAAAGTGACACTGGGCCTGGACTGAGCATCTGAAACTTCAAAGCCCACCCCCAATGACACACTTCCTCCAACAAGGCCACACATCCTATTAGTGCCCCTCCCTGGGGGGGGGCACTTTCATTCAACATACCATATTCCTCTCCCTGGCTCTCATAGACTTGTAGCCACATCATAATGCAGAAATGTATTCAGTCCAACTTCAAAAGTCCCCATAGTCTGTCATAGCCTCAATTATGTTTAAAAGTCCAAAGTCCCTTAATTGTAATTACCTATAAAATCAGAATAAAAACGCAGATCACATACTTTTCACATATAATGGCACAGGGTATACATGACCATTCCAAATGGGAGGAAAAGGAACATAATAAGGAAATACTGGACCAAAGCAAGACTGAAAACCATCTGGGCAAACTCCAAACTCTGCATCTCCACGTCTTAAGTGAAAAATGCTCTTCAGATCTCCAACTCCTTTCAGCTTTGTTGACTGTAATATACTTTTTTTCCTTGGGCTGGTTCCACTCCCTATTAGCAGCTCTCCTTGGCAGATATCCTTTCATGTAATATTATAGGACCAGCCTTAATATTATACTATCCCAGGGTGCCCAGAAGGGATGCTACCAGTGGCATGGCAATGAATCTGGATACACGGAGCTCTTTAATCCAACTCCTTTATTCGTCTGCCACCATCATTCTGTCAACACCTTCATGTTTACAATACAACATAAGAATTGCAAGGTCCCCACCAGAATCTTTCTGGCATCTTCATTGGCAACCCAAAAAATGGGGAATCGAATAAAGGCAGAGTTAGATAGGAGCTGGAATAAATCAGAGAAGGAATTTATGTGCTAGGAATATATCCTTACTGTGGTTAGGTGAAAACGTTATGAGTCTATCATAAATGTGCTCAAGCTATAAACTTCCAGGTGATAGGGTAAAAAAAAAAATCTATAAGTCACTAGAAATAAAACTGCCACTTTTTTCTCTGCTACCAGTTTTCTGACAGGGCAGGAGAGGAGTACACTGATAGCTAGTCAATCTGTATCACAGCTTGAAGCATCTGGTGCTGTGGGATGTTCTGTATGGTAAATGTGTTGCTCTGACTGGTCAATAAATAAAACACTGATTGGCCAGTGGCTAGGCAGGAAGTATAGGTGGGACTAACAGAGAGGAGAAAAGAAAGAACAGGAAGGCAGAAGGAGACACTGCCAGCCGCAGCCAGGACAAGCAGCATGTGAAGATGCTGGTAAGCCACGAGCCACTTGGCAGGGTATAGATTTATGGAAATGGATTAATTTAAGCTGTAAGAGCAGTTAGCAAGAAGCCTGCCATGGCCATACAGTTTGTAAGCAATATAAGTCTCTGTGTTTACTTGGTTGGGTCTGAGCGGCTGTGGGACTGGCAGGTGACAAAGATTTGTCCTGACTATGGGCAAGGCAGGAAAACTCTAGCTACACACCTGGTGAGAGAAAACCTCTTTATTCTAAGAAATCTGTGGAAGATCTGAACTTGATTTGCACAATAAACAAAGTTATGCATCTAGGGGCCTTTAGTCTCCTAGGCTCAGAGGGGGAGTTAGTACCTAGTGGAACAGTGTCTGAGAAGCTAAGCTGTTTGCCAAATGGTTTGGAAGTATTTGGGCACACAAGAATTTCATAGCAGAAGACAGCTGAACTAGTAAAAACTATATAACACCAAATATTCCATGATAAATGGCTTGCCTTTGGACAGACCCTTGGCTAGTCAAAGTACAGCTTGAATATACAGCTGAATCTCTATAATATATCCTTGTGGCCCACTGTAGTATCCCACGGTTCTGGCATCATCAGCATTTTTGGGTCTCCAAGGTAATCCAGGCTTCACCTTCACAATTTCACACAAAGTACTCTCTAACCCTCCATGCAGGGACACCCCAGACACATCCCTAACCTCAGTGGCTTTCCTTAGACATGTAAGGGGATTCCATAACCCCTGTCTTGTATCCTTGACTCTAAAGCCAGATCCACATGGCCGAAGCTGCCAAGTTCTGCCTTGTTGGGCCTGGAACATTGTCCCCTAATTCAGTTACATCTTCACCAGCTTTCTATTTTTGACGCTTTTCTTCACTGCCCATGCTTTGCTGTCCTGGAACTCACTTTGTAGACCAGGCTGTCCTGGAACTCATTTTGTAGACCAGGCTGGCCTTAGAGATCCACTGGGCTCTTACCTCTGAGTGCTAGGATTAAAGGTATGTACTACCACACCAGGCCGTGAGTTGTTCTTTAATTCATTTGCACAAATTTGAAGCTTAGCTGGGTGGGGGCTTTCTCTGAGGTCACCACTCCGTTTATTCCACTTAGCATCAGGTTTTTCTTTCATTTGTTTACACTTCCTGATGCTCCTTTTGTCCTCAAGCTGTACATTTTGTATTTTTCCTTGCTCAGCTTGCTCCTTTTCAGGATAAATCTGCATAAATCCACTAATAACCAAGTAACACAGTCAATACTAAGCTGTCTGGAAATCTCCTCTACCAAAGCTGTTAATCCATAACTCTTCAATTTGGCCTCAGGCGGATCTTTTCAGAAACAGCAGAAAGCAGTTTCATTCTTTGCCAAAATATCACAAGGATGGTCTCTAGGCCATCTACTAATATTCTTCTCCAGTGAAACCTTTCAGCCAGCCCCTTCTGCTCCACAGTTCAAATCACCCTCAGCAACACTGCCTTTCATGCTCCTACTAGTATGGCCTATTAAAGCCTACTTAAAGCATTCAGTGGCTTTTATAATCCAAACTACCAAAGTCTGCATTCCTCCAAACAAAACCCATGGGCAGGCCTATCACCAGTTCCTGGTACCAACTTCTGTTTTAGTTAGGGTTTCTATGGCTGTGAAGAGACACCATGACCCGGGCAACATTTATAAAAGAAAACATTTAATTGGGTAGTGTACAGTTCAGAGATTTTATCCATTATCATCATGGTGGGACATGGCACCAGGCAGGCAGACATGGTGCTGGAGAAGGAGCTGAGAGTTCTACTTACAGATCCTCAGGCAGCAGGAAGAGGAAGTTACACTGGGCCTGGTCAAGGCTTCTGAAATCTCAAAGCCTACCCCCAGTGACAAGCTTCCCCCAACTCGGCCACACCTACTCCAATAAGACCACAAATCCTAACAGAGCCACTCCCCCATTGGCCTGTGGGAGTCATTTTCATCCAAGCCACCACAATAGGGATGGAACACACCAAGGAAACGAGGCTTTCTAGACCCAACAGGACGAAGGCGCACATGAACTCACGGAGACTGTGATGGCATGCACGGAGCCTGCACAGCTTTAACCCAGATGGAGACCCCGCACCGTGAGAGGAAGCGGACATAAGCTTCCATCCCTAACCTAGAACCGATCATGAATTGATGACCACTCACAGAGGGAAAATTAGTTTTCTCCAAGGGAGTCTTACTAGGTTAAAAAAAAGAAAGAAAGAAAGAAAGAAAGAAAGAAAGAAAGAAAGAAAGAAAGAAAGAAAGAAAACAACTCTTAAGGGTAGCTCCATGCTGAGCAGTAGATTGCCAGCACAAAACAAACTCAATGGCACTTTCAGTGTTTTATTATTATTATTTTTTTTATTTTTTTTAACTCATAATGCTTTGTCTGGGCTTCCCCGCACCTCTCTCTCATGCACACACAGCACAGGTGTTTTGTTTTTTATGTTATGGCTTCTGATTTTGTGTCTGTTTCTTGCGTTTTTACTTTGGCTCTGTTTGTTTGTTTGTTCTCTTCCTGTTTGTTGTTTTTATTTTGTTTTTACATGATTGTTTTCTAGTGAAAGAGAGCAAGAAAGGGTGTAGACTGGGTGGGTGGGGAAATGAGGTGAATCTGAGAGAGGCTGGGGGAGGGGAAACCGTAACTTGAATGTATTATATGAAAAATATCTATTTTCCGTAATAATAATAATAATAAATAAATAAAAAGATACCCCCATGTGAATCCATGAATGACAAGAGTCGGGACAACAAAGAATAGACTCTATTCTGAAGAAAGGAAATTGGGATAGCATCAGAAATCACGAAGGGAGTGACAGTCAGAAAGTGTGAAGGAACAAAGTCACCCGGGGTCAAAAAGAAGCACGCACATGGCTGTGGCCTCTGCTTCTCACAGAGGTCTTGACCATGGATGAGATGTGACTGGCTATTCAAAGTTCCTGCCTTGAATTCCCTGTGCTGATAGATGGTAACTGGAAGTTTACGCCTTGGGTAAGTTCTTCCCTAAACTGTTTTTTTTTGACAGGGTATTTTATCACAGCAACAAAAAAAAAAAAAAAGAAACTAGCAAAGAGATTCAGCAATAGCTGTCTAGACGTTTGGACATCCTAATGAGAAAACCTCAGATCAAAATGTGATCTACCCAATGTGAGATCTCTTCAGTGGCGATCTTCAAAATTTAGTAGAGTAACTGAAAATAAGCTAATCAATAACACCCCACAGGTAAGAAGTGTTACAAAGAATAATAAAATTAGGGTTTTGAGTAACAAAAGGGGCTGTTATGATGCTGTGATACAAAATAAAAATAATAAAAAACGTAATTGCTTTGTTTAAAAAAATGGATTTAAAAAGTCTTTTCCTTTTTCCCCCTTTTCATAATAGTTTACATTATTCTTTTTCCTTTCACATAAAGTTGTGTCTCCATTTCTGCCCTCAATTTCTCTATCCTCTTTCTTAATTTCATCCATTTTCTATTTTTACATTTACCCAGAATTGGATAGAATATACTACAATATTTTTCCTATTTTCTGATATTTGATCAATACTATTGTATTGTATCTGTAGGCTTTAAATAATCTCAACCAAGTGTTCACAATACCCATTCAATGCTGTTGCTGTTGCAGAAGTTGTTTGAACCCAAGTTTTTGTTTCCTCTTTTGTGTATTAGTGTGGTATGTGGGTATTTGTGGACTCTGTGTGTTGTACACATATGTGTGGATAAACATGTCCATGTATATAGGTGCACACACTTATGAATGCACACATGGAGACCAGATGTCAATATTGTCTTCTTCTGTTACTCCCCACCTTATGTTTTGAGACAGGGTCTCCCACTGAACCTGGAACTCACTCTTTCAGCTGGACTGGTTGGCCATTAAGGCCCCAGCATCTGCCTCCATCTACTTGCCTGTTGCCAGGGTTACAGATGCATGCCTCACTCTTGTGTCGGTGCTAGTGGTCTTAATCTGGTCTTTACACTTGTGCAGTAAGAGCGTTATCCACTAAGCTATCTTCCCGACCCCTGAATCAAGTTTTAAAGGTGTTATGTTAAACAACTTGTGTATCAGAAAAGACTATTTGGACAAAATAGCAGCAGTTTACATGCTGGGACAACCGCTGGCAGTTTTTCTAGTATGACCAAACATTCTGAAGCTAGAAGGTTCCTTCACAGGTCTCTGCCTCTTACAAACCAAGAACTGAGTGGAGCAGCTCTCAGTCCTCTTAGATGACAATTACCTCAGGGACCAAAAGAAAGTGTTCTTTTCCTCAGATCTCAAAACAAATGAGTGGAAACAAGGTTAAAAAAAAAAAGGGCCCCAACAACAGAGACCTAAAGTCATTGCTTTTTCTGAGAAAATAGCAGATGTATCACATTTGCTTGGTCAACTGTAAGCTCACATAAGATAAAACGATCATGCTGGGATTTTTTTTTCATTTCTTTTGTTTTCCATTAATATTAGTAAGACAGGAGACAGGAGATGTGTCCATGGTCTAATTGGTTCTGATCAAGGCAGCTGCTATTAGGGAATTTCCCATAAAAGCTTTTCAGCTTTGGGCATAGAAGTAGAAGGAATTCTTAGTATAGAAATAAATCCATAAAGAAAACAAGAATAGAGAGCCCCTTTGCTGAGGGAATATTCTAAAAAGAGCCCAGTTTTTGGGGTTTATTTATTCATTCATAAAACCAATCCACACATTAATTATTTATCAAGTCCTTTCCTGTGTTAAACACATTGCCAGTGTTGAGGAAAGAGCAGAAAGGAATTGGACAGGGCTCTTCACGTCCTGAAGCATCCAGGCTAGAGTGGAAGACTTACATTAAATCCGTGATTAACTGAAGGACCACATGATTGTGTGGCTGGAGAAAGGGGGGCTGGAGAGAGAGAAAGGGAAGCTCAGCTATGGCTCTGGATGCCACACTAATGTTCCCATCCTCCCCCTTCCCTAGAACGATGTTCGCCTCAATTCCTCATTCTCTTCCTTTCTCCTCCACTCTTTTAAGAATTCTTTTGATTGTAACAAAGACAACAACAAACATTTAGAAGAGCTTGCTACACACCAACAGCTGAAGAAATTCCTTGGCTTAACACTGAGTCCATGGCTGCTCTCGGCGGCAGCCAAATTCATGACAGCTGCGCCCTAACCCAAATGATGCCTGCAAAGTACCTGCATTTCTATTCTATTGGCAGGGTCAAATGCTTGCTCTTTGTCTTTTAGTTTGAGGTTATTTGTTATTGATGGCATAACTTATGCTAAGAAACTGACTCATTATTAGCTGAAATCCCTTCAACAATAAAAATAGGAAGTGATGCCTTGCCTTTTGCCATGGTATTCCAAAATCAGTGAAACTACAGACTTACTCTTGAAAGACAAATTCGGATTTTAAAAAGCATATAGCCATGAAAATTAAAAACGTTGAACCAAACACCTTCATGTAATACTAAGAGAGCAGAGTAAAAGACACATTTACTGATAGGACACACGTTCAAGGAAGAGAAAAGTACAGAAGGAAAAGTAACCGGCTTATTCTGTTCCTGCTCGAGAGAGCAATATCCAAGCAGTCATTTCTCATGTATTTGTCATGGACTCCCTGTGAGCAGGCACTGTTCTTGAAAATCAAGACACAAGCAACTAAGTGATAAATAATGCCTGCCTCATGACATTTATATTTAGCACAGAAAGATAGACAGTAAATTCTAAGCATACTAAGTAAACATGTGTTCCATTCAAGGGTAATAATTACAATAAAGGGGTATAACAGGATAAAGGAGAATTGAAAGTCAGGGCTGAGAAAAGGTCTTTTATATTGCTGAGAAAATATTGGCTGTTCTCTGGTGTAGGTCTGGGAACAAAACACTTTCGATGAATCAAGATAATTCACTTCAATGAACACTTTTTGTAAGCCAACCAATTGGCATCAGCTTCTGCCTTCTCCAATTAGTCAGTCATGAAGGAATGCATTCCAAAAGCCACCTTAACTGTGCACTTGCCAATCAACAGACAGTCTCACTGGAATGATCTTCTGTCTACAGATGAAAGCCAGGCTTCTTACGTTCTGTAATCCTGGAAACTACTTTCTCCGGAACTTGATGTAAGAGTAATACAATGGTCTGCTCTTTGTTGCCATTGGGAGACATAATTCTTCTTTATCAAAGTAAACCAAGCAATTGGGCTTCCTTTTTTTTTTTTTTTAATCTCATTCCTATGTGATGGGCAGCCAAGTAGACGGGACTACACTAAGGAGATGATATATAAGCAAAGAAATGAAGAAAGCCAAGAATTTGTCAAGTTATATATTTGGGAAAAGTTCTCAGACGAGGGAATAGTTGGTACAGCAGCTTAATATGGGGACACCTTCAGCAACAAATAAGGTATTCTCCTTCCTCATCAAGCCTTGGGATCCCCCTCCCCCACCCAGGGACTCCTGAGCACTAGGAGAAGCAGCAAGAGAGACAATGTCACAATAATTAGTTGCAGCATGGAAACTCCTTTTGTTCCCTCAGTCATCCAGAGACATCACAGGTCTGAAGATGTCACAAGAAGGATCATGTTGCTGGAAATGGCCCCAGCCTAGGGAGTGTGCTCCTTCTCATCCCTAGTGAAGATGCCATCAACATAAGCATAGGACTAGGAAGAATCTTCATCTCTGCTTTGCATAATTCTTTCTTGCTTAGAGTTACTAGGCAGAATAGCCTGTGTGACTTTTGCTTCAAGTTGAACACCAGTGGGAGCCCCTATGGCACAATGTAGATGTAACCAACCATCTTACTAAATAAGAAACACAGAACCAATACAAAGAAGAAAGCCAAGAGATCAGAGCTAAGAGCCTTACCCACCTGCTGCAGCTAGCCAAAAGACCTCTCTGAAAAAGAGACCTACTTCCTGTTTGTTTGTCTTTATATAGACTTTCTGTTCTGCCTTCTCATTGGTTGTAAACCCAATCAAATGACTGCCTCATCACTGTCTGTTGTACAGCCCTCCAGGTCTTCTATGGTATTGAGATTAAAGGCATGTGTCTCCAATGCTGGCTGTATCTTTGAACACACAGAGATCTACCTAGCTCTGCCTACCAAGTGCTGGGATTAAAGGCGTGCACTACCACTGCCCAGTCTTTGCTATGGCTCTAATAGCTCTGACCCCCAGGCAATTTTATTTATTAACATACAATTAAAATCACATTTCAGTACAAATAAAATATCACCATAGCACAATATAAACCAAGCCATAGAAAATCCTTGGTAAACATATTTCCTCTGAAATGATCACCTCTGGAAGTGGACCAGGGCCTGCGTGCTGACACTAAACAGGTTAACTACATGCTGAAGGGAAAACATTAATAGAACTGAGTCTTACCCCAACATAATACCAAATATTCAGAACATAGTAAAAAATAACCCACCATATCAAGAACTATGAAAATTGTAATTTTCATATGATAAAATAATTTACTTGAAAAAAAAATTGATAGTTTCAAAAATGAATCAAATGCTGGAACTGTCTGACCAGAGTTTTAAAGCAACCAACATAAAAATGACTCAAAAAACTAATTTGTTTTGAAATATGAAATAATAGCAAAAGCTGAGCAGAGAAATAATAATTTTGAAAGTAAGCCTCCTAGGAATTGTGTAACTTAAAAAGTGTGACAGGAAGCAAATGATAAGATGGTGTTATAAAATATTAGTAATTACATTAGGTTTAAATGATCTAAATTTAGCAATAAAAAACTTGAGAATGTTGGAGTTAATTTTTAAAATGACTTATCTAGGTTCTGTATGAAAAGTTTGTGCTAAACTCAGCAACACAGATAAGTTGAAAGTGGTCATGCTGAAATGACTATTAATACAGAAAGAGCTTAATTTTTGATAATATGGCTTTTTAATTTTTTGACATGATAGCATGAAAATAGTACATATTCTTAGAAATTAATTTGGATTAATGCTTTGGATTTTGATTCTTTTCTGGGGATGGTTGTGTGTGGGAAAATGCTCTCCTGGGAGATACCTAGAACCGCAAAGGTTCAGCCTCCAGTCAGTTACGTAACCATGAGATGGCCAGTGTTCCAGTGTGGACATGACGTCCCATTCTTTAGGCACAAGCATTCAATAAATCACATTACATTAAGTAAGCTATCATGGAACAGGCTTTGTGACTGGTGGTTTTACCCAAATGTAGGCTAATGTGAATATTTTCTGACGTCTAAAGAATGTTAGACCAAGCAACCATCATCAGTAGATTTGGTATAATAAGTGCATTTTTCTCTTTGATATTTTTAACTTATGGTTTATTAGGATGTAGCCCCATTATAATTTGAGAAACAGCAATATCAGATAAGTATATACTATGCTCTTAATGCTTGTGTCCCCCCCCCAAATTCATGTCTTGAAACCTATTTTCAATGTGAAAGCATTTAGAGGTTGGGACTTTTGCATGTGACTTGCCCATGGTGGAGTCTCATGAACAACACCGACGCTCTTCAAAAATAAAGCGAAAAGACAGAGGACTGCCTGAAGCACCCAACACGTGAGGACACAGAAACATCATTCATGGCACCCAACATGTGAGGACACAGCTAGAATGCATCATTCATGAGGAAATGAGCCCTCACCAGACTTCACATCTGTTAGCACTGTGATCTTGGACTTAGCCTTTTGAACTGTAGGAAATTTCTGTTTTTTAAAAAATATTTGATTGATGGTATTTTGGCACACGAGCCCAGATAGATTAAGACAGTGTGCTTTAGAGTAGTAGAAATTAATAGAGGCTGAAGGAAACACAGCAGTGGCAGCCCTGTGCAGCTTACTGGGAAGGCAAACATCTCAAATATGTGTGGACAAGAACATCCAAGATATAGGAATCAAAACTAGAAGAACTGGAAATGCTTAGTGTAGTAATGAGTAGGCAAATTGGAAGTAGAGGCCAAGAGACCCATCATGAGGCTGTGGTTATCTGAATGCACCATGATGAGAGTTTGAGATCACAATGTCAGTCTGAGAGGCAATGAGAGCAATCCAATCCTGGTTCCTTTCAGAGAAGTACAGGAATTTTAATATTGCTATCATTCCAAATGACACAGGGGTAATAAATAATTCTACTTACCCCAGGAGAGAGGCACCATTTTACTTAATGAATTTCACTTAATTTCACTTCACTTTCCCAAATGATAATTAAGAATTGTTCCTCAAGATATTAGTAAAGAGTGATCACTTCACATTTAATTGTGTGAATTCAATGATCCTGTCTCAACAAAGAAAGACAGAGGGAAGAGTTGTTGAAAAAAAAAGAGGAATGCAACCATCATTTAGGTTAGGTTTCAGTACTTGCAACCTCCACAAATCACCTTGAGCCAGAGAAGGATCCTGTCCCCTTTTCTCTAGTTGACTCTCCCAATCTTCATTCCTGAGGGCCTCTCACCATAAGGCCAGTGGTTTTGAAACACTTTGCTCCCCAGGATTCAGTCAGAGAAACATCAGTGTCTTCCACTGCTGTAAGGGAAAGCAAATGCTAGTCACAGAGATGAGCTATGGGTCTTTAGTAAAGTTACTTCCTAAGGGCTTTCAAGAGCAGTGTGAGTGTGTCTAAATTTCACTTACTGGTTTTCAAACCTAAACAAAGTAGCAAGAAGTTCCGCAGTATTGAGATATAATCCACAGTATTGAGACATAATGTTACTAAGGTTATGTGCCACATATTACTGAATGCATTAATTTATTTAATCCTCACAATCTAAATACACATTCATAGATGCATGAATATGTATGAGTCCTTTCTGAAAGAACTGAGAGACAAGATTTAACAACACAGAGTTTGGGTTTTAAACTCAAGCTGATTGTAGAGTTCAGGCTGGAAGTCTAGGGTGTGCTGTGGAATATTCCCTTATACCGTGTGAATATATGTCACTGTGATTGGGTTAATAAAAAGCCAACTGACTGATGTCTAGGCAGGATTACTGGGCAGAGAGAATGCTGGGAAGAAGGGCAGAAGAAGAGGAGACACCATGAAGTGTAGAGCAAGCAGGATGTTCCCATAGTACATAGATGAGGTAAAGAGCCTCAGGACAGCACATAGATGAATAGAAATGGGTTAATTTAAGTTATAAGAGCTAGTTATGAACAAGCCAAAGCTGTCAGCAGTGCATTTATAATATATTAAGTCTCTGTGTGATTATTTGGGAATTGGCTGGTGGGACAGAAAATTCTGCCTACAGTGTGCTATTTTATAGTTTTATAAGTAATAATGACTTCACCACTGTCCTAGTAAAAGAGAATTTCCTTCTAATCCTCTGTACCAGTCACTATGAAGTCATCAAATGTACTGTGTAGTCAAAGAGATAGTTTAACATTGGATATTTTGTAAGTACAGAATACACAGATTTCGACTGGTAAACACAATGGAAATTTTTTCATGTGGGAGAGAAATTACCTGGCTCGAGGCACCCTAGCACTTTCTGGAAGCCAGCCTTTACTTGCCCAACGCTCTTCACAGCCTTAGCCACCTGCCTCTCTGGACTGGCACCACCAGAGTGGCCAGTTCCACTGTCTTCTTCACAACAGAATTGCAAATGTTTAATTTAGCATTTTCCTTACAACAAATGCCCCAAATAAGTTGAATAAAGTTATTTGAATAAAAAACAAAACAAACAAACAAATTAAAAAAACAAAAACAAAAAAACCGATAAAGCTGTGATTTAGATGGTGACTGGACTTCAGTTCCTCTTCTCTCTTTCCAAGGCTCTAAGAGGCAGTCATGCTATATCAACAAGCTGGTGATTACACCATCCTGGAAACACCCATTAAGACCATGGCAACATCCTCAGCTGCTTGTCTCTTAGAGATCATATGTGACCTAAGGCAAATTTGGGGAGCGATGAAAGGGCCATTTTATGTAGCTCAAAGGGGTCACTTTCTTTTATTCGTGTGCTAAGTTTGCTTTCTTTCCTGTCACTTTCGCAATAAGAGAAAATATGTACTTTTTGACTGAACAATGGGGATAAAGAAATGCTGAAGGAGAGGCCAGATTCTTTGGTGACTTTGAAAGATTAGCAGTAAAGATTGTCAGGGTTCAAAGATGCTTCTGTGTCGCCCCCTTCCCCGCCCCCCTCGGGGCCATCTTTGTTCTTTGAGAAGACAAACCTGCTAATTGGTATCTTCCTCAGACAAAACCCACACTGGGGCCCTGGGGCCCTTAAGTATCTAAGTCTCGCAGCTGTCTGTCAGCAAGGAGCACATAAGAGAGATGCATATCATTAAAAGACTCCTTGTCCTCCAGAATCCCGGAGTTTCATTGTTTGCAAACATCAGGATAGCCTAGGTCATTTAATAACTCACTTCCTAATTGTGTACTAATTGTAAGTGAAATAGTCCTTCAAATGAGATCTAAGTGGGAAACGTAAAACAGAACCACATTTCTACGGGTTTCTGAGATTGCTGGCTTTCATTTTATTGGACATTTTCCCATTTCTTGGTGATATGTAGCTCACACACTTCATAAAGGTGTTCTTGTAGGTCAGGCATGGGGTTTGTTTTCTCCTTACATTTTGCTTACTCTCTCAACTGAATGCAGGACAAGAATATATGTGAATATAAGTGAATATATGTTCCATGCCAATAATTTTTGCTAATATATATATATGTATATGTATATATGTGTGTGTGTGTGTGTGTGTGTGTGTGTGTGTGTGTGTACACACATGCTATTAAAACAATATGCCGCAGCAGCACCAAATGCATAAAGTTAGTTAGTTTGCCTTGGGGACAGGGGACTTTTCCTGAGTGTAGTTTATGGCTGTCTTCTGGGCATTTGTTTTTCTTCTTTTGTTTTCTTACACTCCCAGTGAACAGGCTTATTTCCACAGTTGCCAGAAAAAAGCCTCCAGGCTCTGATTAATAGCTGAGTGTGCACCTGTGCTCCGACCAAAGAGACAATGGAGCTTCAAGAACGTTAAGAGGCTGCAGAAACAGCAAATCAAACCTGTGGATTCTCAACAAACCGCATGCTATGGTTAAGAGGCCTACTGCAGCCGGGCGGTGGTGGCGCACGCCTTTAATCCCAGCACTCGGGAGGCAGAGCCTGGTGGATCTCTGTGAGTTCGAGGCCAGCCTGGGCTATAGAGCGAGATCCAGGACAGGCACCAAAACTGCACAGAGAAACCCTGTCTCGAAAAACCAAACCAAGCCAAACCAAGCCAAACCAAACCAAACCAAACCAAAACCAAAACAAAACAAACAAAAAGAGGCCTGACTGCAAAACAAAGGACTTTCGCTGGGGCCCTTCCTTGGGCAATGGTTGCTCTGCCATCACTGAAAGTGTGCTGGCACAGTAGGACATTCTATTTGAGTCAGTTCACTCCCAAGGCTGATGTTCTGCATGCTTCAGCAACATCTAGACTATGAGAGAGACTTTTGTTGCAATTGGTAAATAGTTTCCAAATGCTCTTCCTGTCACCCTTCTGGTGTGTACTACACTAAAAAACCTGTTCATTTTATGTGTATGTTCATATCGCCGTGCATATGTGGGTGTCAGAGGACAATATCCAGGGAGGTGGGTATTTCTTTCCACCACGTGGGACTTGGGGTTTGAATTCAGTCGTTAGACTTGGCCAAAAGTTCCTTTGCTCACCAAGCCGTTTGGTCAGCCCTCTGTCAACTTCAAAACAAACCACTGGTGGTTAACCAGGTTAAACCTGTCTTACAGCATTGATCAGCTTTCCTCACTAGCAGAGAGACCGTGGAAGATAAAATGATAGATATGAAAATGTAAATGGACATTTGATGATTTTCTTTTGATGGTTTGTGATGAACACTGTGTCATACTTACCAATTTTTATTAATAAATGATAGTTAACGATTTCTCTTTAGAGGGCCATGTTGGGGCATTCAAAAGACCATCGCCCTCGGTCACACAAACACTGGACTCCAGGCCTTTAGCACTGCTTGTGTGAACTAAGGAAGCTCCTTAGTCTCTATGACTAAGTTTCCTCATGGGTGAGATGATGGCAGTTTTATAAGGATAAAAATGAAACTTCACAATTTTATAAGGATAAAAATAACGTAACAAAACAACGAAGCAATCAATCCTGCCCCTGGAGTATTACCGGAGCTCAAAAGGTGGTTGTATTAGAAAATCAAAGGCAGGAGAAGGCTTTGTGTAACTTTTTATTCATGTCAAACACACAGGTAGGAAAAATGTAAACATAATGAGTGTTTCCCTCAATGAATTCTCACAAATAGAACATATGAAACCAGCATCTACCTCAAGAAATAAAACATCCATCACCTTAGAACTCTTTCTTGATACCTTCTAGTCATTCATCCACATGGGGCTTTTTACACCAAACTAACTGAATATTTCAATAAAATGGTATTGCACAAACCCTGGTGAGCATCAGTCTTTTAAAACAAGTGACGATAGTTGTAGGTCTATTTGTTGTCCAGACTGAATAAAGAGTATATGATAGATTGATAGACTAACAGGAAAGAATTATGGATAACTCTGCAGACACATGTTGACTTCCAACTGTGTGAGCAAAGCAGGGTTAACGATGCATTTGAGCACATAACTCTTCTTCTCCTGGACTTTTACCAACCAAAAGCGAAGCAGGAGCAAAATGGTAAACCTCATGTCCAGGGCTCAGAAACACCCTGGTTTCCACTTGAGCCCGAGGGAGAGGTGACAAGGCAGAAATAGAGGACAGAGTGGACATAGAGTAGGACATCAGGAAACAGCATAGTCCAACAGATCAGACCCTGGTCATCTAAAGGGGTTGTTAGGCCATAGGTTACTGCTCCCTTCTCCACAGTTTCCACTTCAGATGATGATGGGTGAGGTGGGCAGGAGCTAAGGATCTACATTTCTAATGAGTCCCCAGATCCTGCTGTTGCTGCTGGAGTGGCACCACCCCTAGAGAATCACATTCCAAGTCCTTCACATACAATTAATTCATCGTCCGGAGTGTTGTATGAACGAGCTCTCTCATTCTTCATTTCCAAGGGGGAAAATGTATATGTTTTGAGACTAGGAAAAAATCTGAGCACTGATATTTAAGGATGCTTAAATGTTGTAGCCAGGTTTAAGAGCTACTGGTCTAGATAATGATCTGAAATGGGACTGCATGTCAGAATTAACCAGGGAATGTGTTGAATGGACTCCTGGTCACGACTCCAGTGAGTTCTGCCGAAGGTGATGTGTGATTCAGATGCAGCCAGCTCCCACACGGGTGCATGGGAACTGACGATCTGGAAGTAGATAGAGGTGAACTCACAAATCCTGCAAACAGCATGAGAAGGAGTGACAGAAAAGAGGAGATTTCCTAACTTTGTTAACCAGTTGGATCAGCAGATCATGGGAAAATTTTGAAGCCAAGAGGGGAGGAAATCTGTCTTCAAAAGCTTGTGTAAGCAACCAAAGCATTGCCAGGGAAAGCCGCTGAGAGCCGAAAGAGTCGCCACTTCAATGAATCTCCTCCCTGCCCACTTCCTGGCACATCCAGACACTACATCTTATCAGACTCGGCAAATCAATGAAGGCTAAATTGTGACAATTAAGCCCCATGAGTCTCAGGTCTCTAGCAGCACAATTGTTCATTGTCAAGGAGAAACATTAATGACCAATGCAGTCAAGCATTGGCTTGTTACAGGAAAAACCAAATATAATCAGAAGGTTGTGGGGGTAGGGATGGAATTGGGAAATGGAGGAATAAGTTAGGTGACTCAAATGTTTACAGATATGTTATGATAAGCGAGTTTATGCTCTTCTACAAATACATATGGGGGAAGCCTAAAATGCAATCTCTGATAGAGAGTTCCTAGTAGGCACAGATAGTATTTTCTCCCTTTACTTTGCTTGTGTGTGCTCTACTACTGGCTGATGAACTGACCTCTCATTGTTTTAGATAGCTGACTAACCTCAAGCAAATAAGAGCTGCATCTTACTCATGCCTACACATCATGTTTCTTACACTTATTTACTGTAGCTCTCACTGGAGCAATGATACATTTCATTGCTTAGTTTTCAGAGAATCATCCTATCTTCCTTAGTCCATATTTCTAGGGTTCTTCTTTGGCCTCTCTATGGCCGCATAGCATTGAGTTCCAGCAGCATGGCCTCAGGGAACCCTTGAGGGACCTGTCACTGCTTCCGTGAGTGACAGTCAGGAACTGAGACCTACACTATGAAACTCGGTGTGCTGAAGGCAGACATGTGATCCACACGTTAATATTCTGCTGTCTGAGGGGTACAAGGGACCACACCTGACACCCAGAGCACATGGATGGGCAGTCCTGTTTGAACACTGGGAACACTCTAACTAAAAGAAAACAGCTGGTGAAACAGCTGCTGAAATGGTAAATGGCAAAATAATCCCAGACATGCAAGTCCTGTTGCAGAAAAGTAAAACATATGAAAACATCAAAATAGCATTATCTCTCCAAATATGCCAATATTGCAATAATAGAATCAATAATTTATTCTGATAAGTTAGAATAAATTCCAGATAAAAAGAGAATGCAATAAAAAGCTGAGTGAAATAAGGAAGTCAATACACAATTATGAAAGAGGAATTCAATAGAGAAAATATCACCTTGAAATTTTAGAAATGAAAATCTATCTCAGGAGTTATCTCCAGTTGGTAACCACTCACAAAGGAAAAACTAGTTTTCTCCATTGGAGTTTCCCTGGGTATACACACCATTCTTAAGGATACACCCCATGCCCAGAAGGAGATGGCCAGCACAACACAAACTCAAAGCATTTTGGGCGATTCGGTTCTTTGTCTCATAATGTTTTGTCTGGGCATTATTTTGTTCTTTTATTTTATTTATATTTTCCTTACAAGTCTTTTGTATATATATATATATATATATATTTCTATTTCCCAATGTTGTGTTTTTATGGGATTTCTGTGTGTGCAAACATGTGTGTTTCTGCATCTATATGTGCTTCTTACAGTTTTTTCTTTGTTTCTTTTTATTCTGTTTGCTTCATCATACTCCAGTTTATTTGTTTTTATTTTATCTTATTTTATTATTATTTTTTCAGATGCCTGTCTGTTCTAATGATAGAGAAAGAAAGGATGTGAATTTGGGTGGGCGGGGAGGTGGAGAGGATCTGGGAAGAGCTGGAGGGGTGGAAACAATAATCAGAATATATTGCATGAAATATATATTAATATTTTTAATTAATATTAATATATAGAGACAAGTTTTTTTTAAAGTAGAAAGAAAGAGAAAAAGAAAATCTTATTAATCCAAATAAAAATCTCAGCAGAAATCTTAACCAATAGAGCAATCAAGTGGGGAGATTAAATGTCAGAGATGAACGGTAGGCTAGGTGATGGAGCTTTCAGACATCGTCAAACATAACAGGAACATATGAACGCAACATACAAGTGCATCGTTAAAAGACCAACTCATGAGGAGGGAAGAAGAGAAAAGCTCTAGACTAGAAGAGTAAATAACACCTTCAACAAAATCAGCAGAAAATGTCCCAAATCTAGAGAAAGAGAAGACCTTTAAGATTCAATAGACATTTTGATAACCAAACAAACAAGTTCAGAAGAGACCTTTCCCATCCCATATTGTAGATAAAATCCTAAGCACAGAAAACAAAGATCTTCTGAATCTTCTACAAGGGAGAAGCGCTAAGCCACACATAAGATAAACCCACTAGAATTACCGCAGAATCCTTTCTCAACTTTGGAAACCAGGAGAGCATAAAGGCTGTATTCTACGTTCAGAAAGATAAAATGACTGCCAACCCTCCTTACTATACCCAGCAGACTATCCATTATAAAAAGACATATCCATCATTGAAAAAGAAACAATTTTCCATGATAAATACAAATTAAACAAATTCACGATCACTAGCAATAAATTCTATTTCCTTGAAGAAATGAAAACGAACCCACTCAAACTGAGTCAGCAGAAAGAAGTGATATCTCTGCATAAGTAAGTGAAATCGAAATGGAAACATTTCAAAGAATCAACAAAATAAAGACTTGCTTCTTTGGGGGCTGGAGAGACGGCACAGCAGTTAGAAGTACTTGTTGCTATTGCAGAGGACCCGGCTTTATCTCCCAGCACCCAGAGGGTGGCTCACAACCATCTGTAACTCCAGTTGCAGGGTATCTGACACCCTCTTCTAATCTCAGTGGGCAATGGACAAACACACATTGCACAGACATGAAAACACACACACATACACACACACACACACACACACCAAAAAATGAAAAATAAAAATAAAGAGTTGCTTCTTTGAAATGATAAGCAACATTGAGAAGCCTTTAGCAAGCTAACCAAAAGCAAAGGAAAGAAGACCTGAATTAACAAAACTAGAAATGAAAATGGGGATGTTATGACACATACAAATGAAATTCAGAAAGTCAGTAGGACATTCCTTAAAAACATATGATCCGATAAAATGAGAAAATTAAAAAGAAATGAATGAATTTTTAACATGCATATTATATGCCAGAATTAAACTGAGAAGAGATAAATAGCCTAAATGTATCTGCAATGTGTAATGAGACTGAAGCAATAATAATTAATAATAATATTAATATTAATAATACTTCCAATTAAAAATAATCCAAGTTCAAATGAATTCACTGCTAAATTGTCCTACATCCTTAAAGAAAAATTAATATACTCCTCAAACTATTTTTGTAAAACAGAAAATAAAGGAGCACTACCAAAGTTTTTGTTGTTGTTTTTTACAAAGTTAGTACAACCGTGATACCTCCACTACATAAAAATGTAACTGCCAGATGTGATGACTCATGCCTTTAACCCGGGCACCCAGGAAGAAAAGACAGGTAGAACTTTACTTGTCTGAGACCAGTCTCATTTACATCGCAAGTTCTAGCCCAGCCAGTACCAGAACTTTAGAATGAGACTCTTGTCTGAAAATAAAATAAATTACAACAACAATAAAAACGGATAGTTGAACAAAACCAAATTAAACAAATGCAATGTATCACATAAATGGACTCAAGAACAAAAATCACATGATCACATTAATAGCTGCTGGAAAAGCGTTTGATAGATCCAGCATTCTTTTATAATAAAATAGGAATATAGGAATAGGAGGAACATATCTCAACATAGATTTTCTATGACAGCATATCACCAATATTAGACTAATAGGAGAAAACCACAAAGCATTTCCACTAAAACCAAACAAGACAAAAATATCCCCATCTCCATTCTATCCAAATAGTGTTTGAAGAGTTAGCTAAAGCAATAAGATTAAATTAAATAAAGAATTAAATTAAAAGATACAAATAAAAAAGAGAGAGTCTAACCATCCTTATTTGAAGATGATACAAGTCTATACAAAAGAGATCCTGAAATCTCCTCTGAAAAACTCTGGAACTGATATGCACTTTCAGGAAAGTGGTAAGATACAAACAACATACAATTATCAGTATCTTCCCTTTATACAAAAAAATACTGAATAAAACAATCAGAAAAATAATCCTATTTAAAAAACTGGGGGCTAGGAGGGGATGGTCTTTGAATGAACCTAGCCAATGAAAGGAAAGGCCTCCACAACAAGTTTTTTAAATACTGAAGAAATAGAAGAAAGCACTAGAATATAGAAAGAACCCCCATTCTTAAGGATCTGTTTAATTATTGTCATAATAACCGTACTACCAAAAGCAATCTACTATCAATGCAATCCCCATGACTATTCCTTGTCCGTCTTCACAGAAATAGAAATAAGCAATTCCAAAATTTATGTGACAGCAGAAAAGATCCTCGATGTTGAAAGCAATCTGAACAAAGAGAACAATGCTAGAGTTATCACCAGGCCTGACTTTATGTTATGAGACAGAACTATAGTAAAAAACACAGCTCAAACTAGCAGAAAAAGCAACATGCAGATTAGTGAGGGACCTAGCTAGAGGTCTACACAGCTGCAGCCATCTGAACATTCTTCAAAAATATACACTGGAAGAAGGACAACCTCTTCAGTGAATGGTGCCTCTTTAGTAAATGCTTTAAGGAAATAAATGGACATTCAAATGTAAAAATTGAAACTGGATCCCTATTTCTCAGCTTCAATAAACATTTCTTTCAAATGACTCGAAGACATCAATGTAAGATTTGAAACATTGGACCTCTTAGTGGAGATGTGGGGGAATCACTTCATGGCAGGCAGAGGCAAAGACTTCATGCACTCCAATTGCACAGAAAATAGTAACAATTGACAAAGGGACCTCATGAAATTAGAAAGGTCTGCATAGCAAAAGAAACAATTAATTGAGTGAAAAGACTGCACAAAATGGGAAAAATCTTTCGTAGCTATTACCTGACAAAGTATTAATATCTAGAATATACAAAGAACTTAGAAAAACTGAATACCAAGAAATCAACAATTCAATCAATACGTTAGATAATGAAATGAACTGTTTCAAAAAGACAAAATACAAATGACCAATAAATCCATAGAAAAATGCTCAGCATCACTAGCCACCAGGGAAATGCAAATTAAAACACGGAGATGCTCTCTTTCAGTAGTAAGAACCCATTGCTACAGACACATATCCTCTGGGCAGGGAGAAGCAAAGATGGTAACAACCTGGAAGCACCTTCCCTGCTAGCTGGTTTCCATAGTACCAGACTGTGCTCTGTGAACTTCTGGGGAAGACAAGTCATCAACAGCCTTGCCCTGTTGAGAACACTCAAACTACAATAATGACTGACCTAGCAGGGTATGTCCACAGGCATAATAGTGGCACAAATATTATGGTGATAATCAACTACTTTCTAATTAGATTTTAGGGCCACTCCACATCAGGAAAAATCATGCCTAGTACTGTAAATCTGGTGGAGAACCCGTGGCTGGGAGCTCACTGGTCATAGAAGAACCTACCTACTGTTATTTCACTGAATGAATATAATATCAAAATTCCCTCTAAATACATATACCTATGCCCAAGGATCAGCTCAGCTTTCAATCTTCATCAGAGAAATTGCTTTGTACAGTGTGTTGTAGTTAGTACAGAAACTCATAATTGTTCACAGCATAGAAATGTCTGTGGAGTTTTCAGCCATAAATAGGACATCACCACTACCTCTTCAAGGCTCAGGGAATGTTAAAAGAAATGGATAACTTTTCCCTTTTCTTCTCTTCTGTCTTTTTCTTTTGGATGCTGGCTAGACCTTAAGATTCTTTATTTGGTACTGTGGGGCTTTTTTACTCTCTTCCTAAAGTTCCCCTCCCTACCATACGGCTGGTTGTCTACCATGTGGCTGACCTACATGCTGGCTTATTCAAGGTATGTTTTTTTTCCCTTTTCTTTTCTCCATTCTCTTCCTGCAGGCAGCTGCCAGGATTTGTAGTTTGTCTGACCCAAGGTTTTTCTTTTAATGCTAATGAGATTGTCCCCAAGTTTCCTTTTTAGTCATCCTCAAATTCCTTTATTAATGAGACCAAGCACCACAAGGGAGTCCCAATTTACCTGTTAACATGTGGTGACTCTGCTGGGATGCCCCAAATTCCTAGGAACAGTAGGACTTAGAACTCAACAGCAGCTGCGGTTTCCTGTATAAGACCTGCACAAGATTAAGCCAGTCAATATTCCAGCACAGAGAATAGCAAGGCTCATTCATGAGTTCCCAACACAGCTGAAGAACTTCTGATAGTCAATGGCTATCAAAGGATAGAAAAACATTTTTTTCCAAGAATATGTTCCCTGGTGGATTGACTGTGCTCCTCTGGGTGGCTCTATCCACACCAATGTACATAAGAGTAGAACAAATTGTACTCAGTGCATTATAAAAAGAGGGGCACATAAATTGAGAAGGCAGGGGAAGGCTGAACCCACAGGAGACAGGAGTGGAGAATAAGGGCTGATTATGATTAGATATATTACGTGCATATATGTTCTCAAAGATTAATAAAATATATTACAAAACAAATCAAATAACAATAAATGGCAGTAAGAATGTGAAAGAAAGAGAACCCTTCTACACTGTTGGTAGGAATATAAATTTATGCATATCTTATGGAAATCAGTATGGAGTTTACTCAGAAAATAAATAACAATTAGATCTGCCATGTGACCCAGCTGTACTCCTCCATAAGAATCAACACGTCACAGAAATACTTGCACATCCTTGTCTGTTGCAGTATCAACCACAACGGTAAAGTTCTGGAAGCAGACTTGGTACCCATCAGCAGTGGAATGGACTAAGAAAATAGGGGGCATGTATACAACTGAATGCTATTCAGTTGTGAAGAAGGAAGGAATCTTATTTGTTGGAAAATGAATGCCGCTGGAGTTAATCATGTTAAATGAATTAATACTCAAAAAGACAAATGTTGAATGGTTTCTCTCATCTGTAGATCCTGCATTTTATATAGATAACTAAAATTATGTAGACACATACGACATGGCAGTAGAAATGAAACTGCCTGCTGTGATGAGCAGAGTAAAGAGGGTCAAAAAGGGCCGAATAGGGAAGTACATTCCCCATTTGTATGGAAATGTCCTTATGAAACCCAGTACTGTGTATAATGAATATATGCTAATATATGAAGTTTTAATTTCTATTCTTAGGACAACCATATAGCTAAATAGGAGATGAATAGTCTAATTAGTAATTTTATCTCCATGCTTTTTGTCAGACTCTCAGAATGAACAATTCATAGTTGACCAAATGAATCTGATATACTAAATTCATGAGGCTACAATACTAGGGTCACTGTTAACCTAAGAGTTTCTTCAAAATGCAAGCAAGCAACTGAGCTTGGAGAGAATCAAAGCATGCCACTGTGCTTGCAGATCTCAACCAACAAATTGAAGACGAATGTCCCAAGTGTATCTTACCAACAAAGAACTGGAGCCTTCATGAGAGCCTAATGTAGAATAAAGCAGTTTAGCATCTTGGGATAGATAACAAGGGAGATAAAGCCAAACTACAGCATCTGGCTAACTTTTTCAGGGGGAGCGTGTGAGTGAGAGGGCTTTGGAGAGCATCTCCAAATGTGTGTCTGCTGCTTGGCACTCTTTTAGGAGCAGTCCTTCTCCAGACGGAGAAGAAGGCAGGTGGGAAAGGCTGAAATCTTCCTCCTGGGAGAGCAGATGGGATGCATATCACCTCTGACCTCTTGCTATTCTGCTCACATCAGGCTTCCTTCATGATTGTGCCCAAAGTCTCATTTAAATCCAGTTTTACCTGAGACTTGAATAAACCCACATGTATATTATCTAGAAGATATTAGTAGTAGATTTTGCCTGCAGACCAAATCAAATGTATCTCTTCTTCGATTTAATATTCGGTGTTTTTCTTAGTATCATTGGGGTAAAGGAAGAGGAAAGGGGGAAGGGAACATCTGCAGTGAATGTAGGTGCTTTGAATTTTGTGCAAAGTTAAAATATTGCTTTTGCTTGCATTTCTCCCTTCTTGTCTGGACCGGATTGTGTTTTAAAAATGCATGACCAAGTCCTTGTACTTGCAGTGGGTCCACATTGAGAACAGGATAAAGGTCTACCTCCTAGGAAGACCTCAGACTCCCTTTGGGTTGAGATCTCTCCTTGCCTGTCAGTTATTTCTCTTCCCATAGAATATTCCATCAAACCCAGACTCTTGCAGTTTTCCTAGCTTGGAGGTATCTCACACCTCTAATTTGCCTGAAAGTGATAATTATGCAGAACGTAGAGAGAAATCGTTGCCTGATATGGCTCTGGTGCGTTGTTAGTTATGTGATCATATGTAAACAGCTTAGCTTTTCTGTGCTTCAGTTTTCTCTTCTATATCCTCTACAGCAAGGATGGCAGTAAATAAGTATATATGTAAGACACCCAGCACAATGGGTGGCTCATAGGAACTGCTCCATATTATAACTCCCACTTATTTGTAAGTCTAAGCCTAATACTGTTTCCTGTATACCCTTCACTTTCCTTCCAACCTCACCTATATTTCTATCATGTGTATGTGCATGTGTAAGTGTAAATGTGTGTGTTGATTATGTGTGAGTGTGTGTTGTGTGTGTGTGTGAGCATGTGTCTATTAGTCTGTTGACCCATGTCTGTGTGTGTTCAGGGTATGCTCACATGTGTGTGGGTACACAGTGCCTGTGAGTGTGGAGGCAGAGTCTCCCACTGAACCTGGAGCCCGACTGCTAACCAGCAAACTACGAAGGCACTGGACTACACACATGCGTATGTGACTGCTAGGTTTGTATGTGGTGTAGCAAACGCTCTTATCTCCTGAGCTGAGTTTCCAGTCCTTGTTCTAGTTTTTAAGACAGTGTCTCACTCTATAGCCCAGAATGCCTGGGAATTTGTTATGTATCCCACGCTGCTTTGAACTGAGGGTAACCCTCTTGTCTCGTCCTTGTGATGAGCAATTACAGATGTCCATCAGCATGCTTAGTGTGTTGTTTATTCTTGCATCTTTATTGAAAACAACAAAGGACCAAAATGATTTTTAATTTTATGACAAAAACTCAGTGATGCATGTGTTGGTTTACTGAATTGTAATTTATTGATATGTTTTTAAAGACATTTTATTTTTATTTGTATGTATGTGTGATAGCATGTGTGTGTATGCACATAAGTGTGGGTAACCACATAGGGCAAAAGAGGGCATTGGATCCGCTGGAGCCAGAATCACTGGTAGTTAGTTGTGTGTAGTCCAATCTAGGTGCTGGGAACCACACTCTCCTCCTCTACAAAAGCAGCAAACACTCTTAACTACTGAGCCGTTTCTCCATCTTCAGAATTATAGCTTTTAGGCTGCACTTTAACTATCTCCGTTAACTAGCCAGTGCTCCCAAGCAAGATGCTCTTCTAAGCAAGCTGTTGGTGTTAAGTTAACCCAGCAATAATGCCATGAGGTAGGCATTTTGTTTTCTCTCATTTTGAGATGGGGAATCTGAGGCAAAAAGATGAAGCTGAGTTCATGTTTTAGGCGTTATACAAAGAGCCATTAGGAAGTCCCCTCACCCTAGGGTTCTCACAGAAGGCCTCTGGCTTCCTCTTCTCTGTGTTTTGCTTTTCCAGATTGCCCAACTTGTGATTTCTTCTTATTTTTCACTTATTTATTTAGTCTTTGACTTCTCTGGCCTTCTGACAGGGGCACCTACTGATCTTAGAGCAGAACACCATTGAAGAGGCAAACAATGACAACATAGAAAAGAGCAGAAAAATAAATTCGTGGGGAACTTGGCATTTCAGTCTGCAAACGAATGTATAAATGCACTTTAAAGGCTGCAAAGCAGTGGTTTTGAAACTACAGTATATGCAAGGATTACCAGGAACGCTTGTTTGAAATGCTTATTTCTCAGGCTCACCCTCCAACATTCTGATTCAGCGTATCTGGGGTTTTGTCCAGGACAACAATAACGCAGCCCCCAGGTGACCTGGATGCAGGTGGTCCAAGGTGCACATCTGGTGAAACACGCTTGTGAATGCAGAACTTGGAAAGGAGAACTGGCTAATCCCCAAAGAATACTCGAGTTTTGTCTGTATATTAATTCAAACCACCTGGGTGGGAACTTATTAGCGCTTTTCTCTTTCTGGGTAATTCACAAGCATTGGGACCAGGAGCCTGATTGAAAGGGCATTGATGGGAGGAAGGAGAGGGAAAGAATGGGGTAGGGGCAATTAAAACCACCTTGAACAAGAGGATTGTTTCCTGAAGGACAAAGAAGGGCTTGAGGCACCCTCCTCCTCCTTCCACAGCTCCCTAATTGGCTGTTGTGGCTATCATTCTACCCCGAGGGAGGTTAAAGGCAGCGAAGGATGCTACATAATTTCAAACGGGAACAAAAGAGGAGCGACTTCATTTTCATGAGGAGCAAGCCTCTTGCCTCCTCTCTCCCCAGGTCCTTCTCATACCTCCTCTTTATAAACTCCCTGCTTCTTTTCCTTTTCTGCCTCAGAGGGATCAATAAACGTGGGCTGTCTGGACAAGCAGGGAGTACCCTACTCCTAATTATCCAGGGGAAAAATCCGATGGCACAGGATTTTTGCTGTACTGTGATACTGTGTAATTGCAAGAGGCGGTGGCTTTAACTTGCTGAGTTACATTTTCTTGGAGATGAACATGAAGCAGAGGTGCTTTAATTCTAAACATCTTTCCAAGCAAGCAATTGAGTCATTTTGATTTTAGTACTCGAACATTATATGACATGCATTAACTGCGTATGTAATAGACAACATGCTTTTCACCGAACTAAGTAATTTAAGGTAATTGCAGAATACGGTGCAGAACGGTGATTAAGACTTCCTGGCTTCAGTCCTAGCCATGCAAATTGCTAGCTGTCTGACCTTACTTTACATCTCTAAGATGCAAGTACTAATCTGTAAAATTGAGATAATGATAGGATCCTCCACCCCGCACACACACACTTCAGTGGGTTGCCGTGACCACCAAATGATGTGGTGTGTGTAACAGTGAATCTCTCACATTAAATCTGCAGTCATCTTTGCCTCTGCTGTTTTTGTCTTTCTTTCCTAAGGTATTTATGTTTGGTGTTCTAACCTAATACCGGAACAAAATTACCTGAAAGAAATGCAGGAAAAGAAAAGTCACTGGGGACAAAGATGTCTTTACTCATTACTATTGTGTTTTAAAAGTTGACAATTCACCTGGCGGTGGTGGTGGTGGTGGCACACATCTTTAATCCCAGCTCTCGGGAGGCAGAGCCAGGCAGATCTCTGTGAGTTCGAGGCCAGCCTGGGCTACAGAGTGAGATCCAGGACAGGCACCAAAACTATACAGAGAAATCCTGTCTCGAAAAACAAAAACAAAAACTTGACAATTCATCAAGCAGGACAATAGATGAATACCTATCTGAACCAAAAGACACACACCTTGAGAACTGAACAGAAGATTGGTGCAAATCATTCAATGGCTTACCTCAAAGACTGTGAGGCACTGACTGTGGATTCGAGTTTAGTCTCCATTTATGAATGGTTTTATACTTCCACTCTGCAAGCATTTACCTGTGTAATCGATCTATCTATACAGATAGGTGTGTGTGTGTGTGTGTGAGAGAGAGAGAGAGAGAGAGAGAGAGAGAGAGAGAGAGAGAGAGAGAGAGAGAAGGAGGGAGGGAGGGAGAGGGAGGGAGGGAGGGAGAGAGAGAAAGAGAGAGAGAGAGGGAGGGAGGGAGAGAAAGAGAGAGAGAGAGGGAGGGAGGGAGAGAGAGAGGGAGAGGGAGGAGGGAGGGAGAGAGAGAGAACAAATTTATGTAAATAGGAAAATAGGAGTAGTGGAGGCTGTGGAGTTGTGTTTTTTCTGTACCGGGTAACACTCTGAGTGGAGGTGTTGCTGACAGCCTTCTCACAGGCAGGTTCCTCCGGGGTACAGATTGAGAGCAATAGCCCCAGCCCATGCAGGGTTACTATGTAACTAAACTTCCACTGAGGTATGCAATGAGATGTTCTTTATTTCAGAAAGAAAAAACAAAGAATACAGCCCTTCGAAACAGTTCCTCCATCCTCTCCTTTGAGGAAGTTCACCCCCAAGTGAGTTTACCTGCTCCAGATGTCACAACTTAGAAAGCATGCTATAATTTCATAAAGTGTCTCCAAGCCCTGTTTTAAATTGTCGCTAATAAATTGTACTGTGGTGTGGGACCGCCCCCAGTTCATCATGCCAGATCATTCCTCATCTGGGAATGAAAATACAAGGGCATTGCCATTTGCATTATGGTTGTAGCAACTAAGTCAACTTTCAGTTTTGGCCTTAACATTGCTCTATGTTTTGCATGGTACTGTGTTATACGGTCTTATATCTCAAACTTTATTTATTTATTTATTTATTTATTTATTTATTTATTTATTTATTTCGAGACAGGGTTTCTCTGTGTAGGTTTGGTGCCTGTCTTGAATCTTGCTCTGAGACCAAGGTGGCCTCGAACTCACAGAGATCCTCCTGGCTCTGCCTCCCGAGTGCTGGGATCAAAGATGTGCGTCACCGCTGTTTGGCTTCAAACTGTTATTTTTGAAGTAGCAAATAACACAAAGGTGATGACGCAGAATAACTGACCAGATCCTTGTACTTAAGACAAATCCCAAGCAGAGCTGTAATGATCAAGTTTTTGCTGCATTGCCCTGGAGGAAGATACAATTCACTATTTTCATGTTGTAGCTCATAGTGTGGCTGTTTATCGAGGACTAGCTTTGTAGAAAGCACTGCATCACCTCCTAGAGTTGAGGTGGGAAAAGGAAGAAGCAGCAGAGTCAGGGGGCCAGCTACTCAGGAAGCATCCCTTCTAATGGGAGAGAGAGACTTGCACATGGATCATTTAAGAGTCCTTGGAAGAATGGGGAAGGCCTCAACTATGTAACAGTTATGGAAATTACCAACTTCACATAGACAAATCAGAGCATCTTGGTTCTCCAGGAGGATAGGCAGGACAGCGTTCTCGAGAGAATGCCAAAGAATCAGACCTTCTGCGTGTAATTTAGCCTGCATCTGGGAGCACAGAGTACTTCCCAGTGTTCTTCATGTTGTGGAGCACACGCACAAACATTCATGTACACCTGAGTACAGTCACATATACGCAAATGTGTTACAGTTTAATTTTTATGATGCACCAAATTGAAAGGACTTGTTTCAGAGGAAACAAGTGAGGCACCTGTGACTTAGGCATGGTCTGGTTGCTTTCAAGAATTTCCAGGATGGATGAAATGCAATCTCACATCCTCGCTGAGAAACTGCATAGTGGAAAGTTCTGCTTACATGATTCTGTCACTAGAAAACCACAACATCAAATATAATAGGAAGGAAAGCTTCCCCACCAAATCTAACGACAGGATGTATGATGAAAGCCCTGGCTCAACACTCACCAGCTTCTGTGACCTTGGACAAGCTAGCTTCCTTTTCCAAGCTTCAGAAAGCAAATGTCACTAATATCAGACATCGTCCTGCTAAGCCATGATGGAAACTGAGCCCAAAGGAAGGATTTGTGTTTTACAGTTTTCAAAATGTGGTCTGTATTTTCAGTCACGTGGAGAGCTGTATCACAACAAAAAGCAAGACTCTGAAAAGCCCTGGAACCCGAACCGGTTTGCTTGCCACTACCAATCCTAATCTACTAAGTAGAGAGGGGATACTGAGTGGACGTGACTGCGGCATTTGCACAATGATACTGAACTGTAGACTAACAAGCAGCCTGTTTTTTGTTAAGATGATGATGTTTTGTCCTTTATGAATTTTATAAATTTCATGTCAATTTTTATTCTAAAAACAATATTGCACTAAAATACTTGTTTTGAATACTGAGCTCATGGTCACTCCCTTCAATGCTGAAATATCTTCATAAAATTTGTACTGAAAAAATAGCAATTATTCCTGTGGGCTTATGTAATAGAGATAGCTAAAGATAGCCCGTGGTTATTACAGAACACATCTGCCAGGAATTCCTCAAGCAATTAGGGCGATGTGCACTTCATTAACTGTGCTCAGGAGAGTCACAGTGTGTTTGTCAATCAGCCCCTCCGTCCTACCACAGTCCTACCATTGATGATCCTAAGCCAGAATGAGCAAAGAAAGCCTTGGACCAGATGGGATTTTTCTTCCTCCATGTTCTGGGAGACCTTATGAATCACAAGGTAGACTGCACCCTGACAAGTATACTCAACACTCAAGAAGCTGTTAAGTCTTTGTGCCCAAATAGTCTGCAAGTGTGAAGCTGACCAATAGATTTCCAGGAAAAAAAAAAAAAAAAAAACTTAAAGGCCAACTTGACTAATGGTCTCAGCTAGGTAACTCTTTATTCTGTACTAATATTGCTTCTTGGGGAGCAGACCTGAGTAGCTTCCTGCTAGGAATTTGGACATTGGTGTCCCTCACCAGCAAATTCTTTGAAGGCACTTGGCCCAGCTCTGAGCTCCCTCCCATAACAACTTCAGTGCATGGGCTTTCCTGTGTGGCTCTAGCATCCAGCTGCACTCTGTACAAGGTGCTCAGTTTGGTGCTACTGGGGCTGTTAAAAAGAGGCGGGGCCTAGTGAGAGGTCTCTCAGCCATCAGGAATGTGCTTTTGAAGAGGACTGTGGGATGGCAGTCTCCTCTCTTTCACCCTCTGCCGACCGTTGAAGTGAACCTCTTGCTCCTATGTGTTCTCCTTATCAAGACATTCTGCCTCATGACAGGGACATGACAACATGGCCAACTGAGAATAAACTGAGACCTCCAAAACAGTGAGTCAAAATAAGCCCATTCTTATAAGCTGATCATATCTGATATCATAACATAAATTTATGAGACGCGGTACATGGAATACTTTATAAGCTACAGAAAACCTGCCTTAGACTCTGAGATAATAGCTCAAGGCAATTTGATAGCAAACACAATCAAAGTACTGATGTATAGTTGTGTTTGGTACATCCTGAAAAATTAGTGCCTGAACTATTTCTAATTCACCTACTTATTCTGAAACATTGTATCTAGAGGAAACAGTCCCAGGTAATTTCAGAATATGTTGTTTTCAGCAGAAGAAGGCTGTCTTATATTTGCTGTCTTAGTTTTTCATTTCTTTGGGTGTTTGGAAAAGATTAAAAAAAAATACCAACTTGTTAAATTTTGAAAAATATTAGTCATCAAAAAGAAAATGCTTACAAGGGGAAAGATGACAAAATATTAATATCTAGACACAGCGCAGGACTTTTCGGTTCTGAAGAATTTGCAGCCTACACACTAAAAATAGGTCACTTCTATTCCACCTTGTTTCCACAGAAACCAAGGGTGACAAACAGCCCTGGGCCAACGGTTGTGACCTTTGTCTCAAGGGGATGCTGGGGGCCGTGTGAGCGGAGAATGAGCAAGTGTGGGTAAACGCTCACTGCTGAGTCCATTCTCACCTGACCAGAGACCTCTTTCACCTCATCCACTCTCTCAGGAGGTCTCGGCAACATCAGGCTGACTCATTTGCATGCTGGGGGTTCCTCCTCTACATTTTCCTCCTTATGTGCAATAAGACCAACACAAAACAGCATATGGGACAGAGAAAGCAAAATATGATTTTAAAAATCACTACCGCCGGGCAGTGGTGGCGCACGCCTTTAATCCCAGCACTCGGGAGGCAGAGCCAGGTGGATCTCTGTGAGTTCGAGGCCAGCCTGGGCTACCAAGTGAGTTCCAGGAAAGGCGCAAAACTACACAGAGAAACCTTGTCTCGAAAAAAAAAAAAATCACTACCAATCATCTAATTATTTTAAAGAATTCATCGAAAATAAATTGAAAGGAACATTTGGATGCGATCTCTTCTCTTTCTTGGACTTTCTCGTATTTATTCTTTCTTCATCCATTTCCCATCTCACCTATTTGAATTTAAAATACCTCATAGAGTAACTCACCAGTTACTTGTCAGTATGTGTCTAGTCCCAACAGCAATGATTTTTATACCGACTGTTGGACTTGTACCACTCTTTCAGTGATTGGAGATGAGGCATGGGGTTGGAGGAAGGACAAATTGTCCTAAGAATGCAGAGCTCTGGGTCTCTGAGTCGGTTTTTAGCAGAAGAGCTTTCATCACATCTGTGTTTTAACTTGGCTCAAATAAGATTTGTATCATATATTCTGCTTCAGTCTTTTACGGGGCACACAAAATTTTGATGCCATGCTGTTGTGGAAGCCACTTGGCTATGAGAATTTCAGCGTTATCATTCAGATGTGAGGATATTTCCATATGGCAAATATCCCAGTTTGTGTGTAGCTAGATCTTGTGTGTAGCTACAGGATGAAGTGGCTGCCAATCATTGATCTCTGGGTCCTCTTTTTACAAGGGATTGTACATCTAAAACCTTTTAAAATATGCTTCAAGAATGCTTTGTGTGCATTCTTGTGTTAGGTAATAAAATGTATTTATACTTTTAATGTTATTCTGATATAACCATCTAAAATTATCTTGAATTAATAAAATTCATGTTTGCATTACTATAACCTTTCAATACAATTCTGTATTCCACTGGGTATTGGGTATTCTTAGTTTTTCCTTATGATTATACTGGTAAATCTTACTTGTTGATTAATCTAGGCACACTAAAGTATATTTGGCCAAGAATTTGGTTAAATTTGACTTTAAAGAAATAAAATTTGGGGGAGCTAAGCCTGTAAAGGTAAGTTCTTAAATGCAAAGCTCGTAAACTACTGGAGATCTTCTCTTCCAGAGAATCCTCAGAAGCTAACGATGACCTTTACTACCTACCATTTGTCCTCATTATAAGGTAGAATTTGTGAGCACAGTGGGTGGTTCGTTGTATTTCAGCTGCTCTGCTTTTCCCAAGAGAATGTCTGCAGAGTGTGAGCCTGTTGTCTGATCCATCAGCACCTCAGGAAGGTGAGGTGTTACTGGATCCAAAGTGCCTGCTGCTTTCCTAATAAGAATCATATGGTCTAAGCTGTTGCTAGGGAAAAGGATAGTTAAGTAGACATGGTGAAGAGGAAGAAACCCAAAGTATATACTGGGAAACGAGTCATCAAAGACTCAGTTTGATTTTCCTGCAAGCTATTTGCTGTTATTGCAGAAAAAGAAAGTATTCATATATGTCCGTACAGAATTTCACCTCCTGCGCTCCAACCTCCTCCATACATTACATCGTCTTAGGCTATCAGGAACAGACACTCCAGCTGCCTCGGGTTATGAGATCCATTTTAAAGATACCCAGGGAAATGAGGCAGCATGAAGCTCTTTCAAGGTGTGACGGAAACAGTTGGCATCATGCTTAACTATAAGGACACCTACTGGAATAAGAAAGGCAGAAAACAACATGACTTTCACATTGGCGTGTATTATACATTCTAATTTTATTTTATTTAGAGTCAGTGTCTTAATTGCATAGCCACAGCTGGCCTGGAACTCACTGTGTGGATGAGACTGCTCTTGAGGTCACCAAGTTCCACCTGCCTCTGCCTCCCAAGTACCTGGGCTAACGGTGTGAACCACCATGCTTGGCCGTTTATTTATTATTCATTTATTGTTATGTATGCGTACATGATGTGACTCCAGTGAACTCTGCTTTTCTTCTGAGACTCCGCGTGGGTCTGACTAGCTGACTCCAGCCAGATCCTTTTTGCTTCAGAGCTGCCTGAAGCATATGACTTCTCCCCGATGCCCCTTTTCTCTTCGGCTCCTGCGTCCTCTGCAACTCGGCTCTGCCAAACCTCTGCAGGGCTGGCACCGAGACTCGTCAAAAGAGAGATCCTGATTAGTTCAGCTTGTCACCATACTTACTGAAAAGCTGCTGTAGTCATGTCTACACAGGCTGCCTTTGTATCAGAAATCAGTCCCGGGTCTCATTAGCCGTGACCAGGTCAGGGTCACATGGCAAAAAGCATGAGATTTGATGCCCAGAGAAACCCCCTGCAGCTGCCTTTCTCAGAAAGACGCCATGCATGCGCCAGCCTGCAGAGCAGAATGGCCTGTGTGGTATGGGAAAGTGTTAGGTTCTCATTCACGTGCTTAACTCGTATTCTACCGCAAACACTGGACTTGGCATTGGTCACTGGAATGACAAGAGCCCTGCAGAATGAAGCTCAAAGCGGTCTGTGTTGGCAGGAGAGGTTTCTTGGCCTTCACCTCTCACACACCAGTCGGTGACTTCAATCACAAAGTGTAGTGACTGTGTTTCCTAAGACACACCGGCCTGCAGACAGCACACGAGCATCAGCTGAAGACTGTTTGCTCAGGTCCACACTCTCCTGCATTAAAGGAAGTGCTCCTCTCAGAATTATCCCTGACGGGGCTGGGAGTTCCCAGGAGGATTTTCCTATGCTTGCTGAGATCTCGCCTGATTTCTATCTCTCCTTTGTTTGGAGTTCTTGCGATGAACACCCTGACTGACCGCCACTGGTGCCAAGAATAGCAGCTATGCCTCCTGCCAAAAACTGTCCCCGCAGCTACTTCGGCAACGGCAACGGCCACTGCTTTCCTGGTTGAGGCCACACCTGCCTCTAAAGGCGAAGTCCCGAGATCTACATGTCCAATGTGGAGGGAATGCGTACCCAGCGACAACTCCAGCAAACTCACTGTCTCCCACTGCCGCCACTGCTTCCCCGGCCAGTACTGCTGCGGCCACTCTTCGGGTCACTGGAGCCTACAAGCCGGATGTGGATGTCTTATGTTCTTAAATACCTCAGAGAGATCAGAGGAAAGAGTGCTTTTGTTCATTTTCTTTGTTCCTGTATTAAAACTTCGTCTCCCACAAACCCAATCAAAGACTCTAGGAGCTGTGTCAGAAGAGAATCTAGATGACAGATTGCACTCAGAATTGAACTCATGGTTTTAGGAAAAATGTAGAACTGGGTCTTCCCAGGAATACCCAAATAGTTGCCCATTATAGCTACAGCATGCCATATGACTGGCTAATTAAGGAGGCACTCGGACCTATAGTAAAAAAGTATATAAAATGTATTTGAGGAAATTTGAGAATCTTCTGACATAAGTACACATACTTCTCTCTCTCTCTCTCTCTCTCTCTCTCTCTGTGTGTGTGTGTGTGTGTGTGTATGTGTATATGGGTGGTGGGGTGGGTGGTGGGTGTAGGTATGTAATATACATACATGATTGAAATCAAGAAAAGTTAGAATTTTATGGCCTATATTACTCCTTATCTAAAGAAATAATACTGACAATCAGTCAACTGGGATTACAAAAGCAGACAAATATAGCAGTTGCAATGTTTACATTTATTCTCATCATCAAGAGGAAGAAGACACTAAATCTAATAAACAAAAAGATCCTAGTCACTGTAAATGTGCAGTCTATTTTAGTACAAATACTAAAGTTAAAATTGTATTTTACCATGGCCTAGTTATGTATTCCTCCAAGGTTATTTAAATCCTTTGGATATGAGTCTATGTTCATCAGCACAGCCTTGTGACACATCATGCATGTTTATTCTAAATAGACATTTTGTGTAGATTTGTGGATTTTCAGAGAGAAATAACTAAGCGAGACATAAATTGATGAGTTACAATATATAGATGAATTCCAGAGAATTCACAAAATCATTTTGTGAAAGAATTTTAGTGAGAGAATAAAATTAAGAATCGAGTGTCAAGGAATTCGAATAACTAAACAGTGAATAAAAGTGAAAGATGTAGCAAACAAAATTTAAAGAGTGGCCAAGAGAAAGACGGGGAGAACGGGGTGTCGTAGGAGGCAGTTTGAGAGACCCTGTAGAATGATGGGAGTGATGTACAACACTCTAGAGAAATCCAAAGGTGTGGTGTTCAGGAAAACAAACATATGACTTTCATAAGACCTATAAAACCAAAGAATTTATTAACTTATTGGGGTGAGAAATAACATACTGTTTAGACTGTTTCATGGAGAATCTATAGTTCAGAGGTTAAGTCAACGTCATCCTGAAATTAATTTGCTATTGAATAGAAAACTGGTTAATATCCTATGAGACAAAACACTGTAACATTTGGCTTATCTGTTATACTTGATTTAAATCAACTACATGTATTCTTAGTTAGATCGATTTTTATTGTAGGCGGCAAGGATCATTTACATTACTCCTAGCCAAGAGTCTTTTGCACTAATATTACTTTTATTTCTACCCCTATTGTGTTTCAAAACAGCATGATCAGTAAAAATGAAATATTATATCCTTATAGACTTATCTAATAACAAGGAAATAGACAAAACTACTGAGAGAAAACCAGTCAATTCCTTCTCTTGTCTATTTCCAAATCTGGACTTAATTTTCTTGACAGTGTGCACATAGCGGTACATGTGAAATTGTTCGTCATATCTGGTGACTCCGGTGGTGACCTTCACAACAGCTACAGTTGCCTGCAGCTGACACCACGAACAAATCAGATAAGCTGGCAAGTAAACAGAAGACAGGTAATAGTTACCTCGCGTGACTCCTTTAGGCACCGAGGGGAAAAAGGTCTGTGGCTTGAAAGCACAGAAGGGAAAGGTGTTGGTTTTCATTTTTTTTTAAAGATGACAATGATTCCAGTATAGAAGCCCACTTTTAGCTTATTCCTTAAGCTCAGTGAACAGTTTGCAACGTCTTTAAATTTTTTCTCGTTTCTTAAGTGTTCTGAAAACCTTTGTTCATGACTATCTTAGCCACAGTAGAGAAAGGATAACAGACAAAGGAGTGTGATACTGGAGTATGAAGGCATGCTGCTCTAAATGGTCTTTATGCCACAAGTCCCTCACAGAGAATTCTCATGACCCTGCCACCCTCACTCCACCAAGATTAGCACGAAGCTGAAGATCTCTCTTGCAGAGACTGAAAATAAAATAGATTGGAACAGGGAGCAGCTGGAATGGAAAGAGAAACTGAGGCACATGGGGGGGGGAGGTCAGCTATGAGGAGGTGGATGACCAAAAGAAGAAAGATGAGCGTGGCAAGCGGGAAAGGGGTGGCATGGCTGGAGGATGACAGCCAGCGCCTCTAGGGTCATCCTCGCAGGAATATCCCGTGCCTCACCAGCTGCGGTTGTGAAAACTGATGTTAGGTGTACCTGCTGTTACAGCTGTCAATAGGAAGATGTCTTAACTGTTTTTTATTTTTCTAAATGAAGATTTATTTATATATAATCTGACAATAAAAAAAATACAGCTCTGGGCTCAAATATACAAAAGAGAACCATTCAGTGACTCAATAGCATGCTGAGCAGTGAACACATTTGCTTACTCTTCACTATTGAGTAAGTGCACGCTGTATTTGTTGATTAGTTCCTAAAATCCTACTCGGTTGCTCTAACTAAACGCTTTGCTTGGAATTATGGATGCTTTTGATTTTCAAACATCTTTATTTTCTTAAATTCATGTCTCTATTTATAATAATTATGTTCAATGAGAAATTAGAGAGCTGTTGCTTAATTTCTTTAAAAATAATACTTTTTTTTCATAAACTTCAGAGAATGTTTCTTTGGTGAAAGGGAAAAAAAAACAGTATTTACGTGGTCTTTTCTCCCTAAGGCTACTAAACTCTGTGGTAGTCCTTTATCAGCAGTGTTTACACTTTGTGATTTTGCTTATTTAGATGCTTGCAGAGTGTAAAATTATGGGTCTGGTGGTTTGTGGCCAGAATTTGCTTCTCTACATCTATCCTTCTTTTACTTGAATATAAAGTTTTATTTTGGTAAGTTTTGTTTTCCTCTGAAACTCCCTAAAGAATGTTCCATGAATTGATAATTGCAGAATGTTTCTCTCCACTGCACACTTTTCAAGTATGAAGAGTATAGCCTAGACCATGCTACGGTATCAGGCTGGGGATATGGCTCTATTGCTAATAATCTTACCTAGCATTCACACAGCCCTGCTTCCATCCCCACACAGCATAACCCAGGCATGGTGGCACATGTTGGTAATGCCAGCAATTGAGTGGGAAAAGCAGGAGAATCAGGAGCACAAGGATCGGTGATATACACAGCTTTTCCTACCAGAGAAATTCATCTATCCGCCTGCCTTCTGTCCTGGAAGGGATCCTGTCCCCTGAGAATACAGCTTAGCCTAGTGGACTCAGAGTTGATAGTTCATTATTCTCTGTGGGAAATAAATATAAAACCACTTTGAAGGAAATCCTAAGTGATTTGCCTTTGTTCTTCAAAATGTTGCTATGTGCTCTTGCTCTTAGTGCATCTTCATTTTGTGACTCCTGCATTCTCCAGTGACCTCTGCACTCTTAGGGACCCTTGGGAGTTGAGGTCAACCTGTCTCTCATAAGTCTTTTGCAATGAAATCTGTTGAGTCTATCTGATTAATCACAGCTCTCCACTACCCAGTTACATTCTTTTTTTCTTTCCTTGCCTTTTGTTTAGAGAGTTGGGGAAAAATCTTTCTTCTTTGTCTTTCTTTCTTTTCTTTTCTTTTTCTTTTGTAGTTATAAGTAAAAGAAAATTGGCTTCAACTAATTTTGACAACTAAAATAGGGAAAGAGATTTATTCGTTCATGAAAACTAAGAATTGAATAAACAGGATGGTTCTGAATGCATTGGTGTCAGCAGGGGAGGTTGGCATAAATATTCTTTTTTAATATATATTTTTATTGAAAATACATTTTCTTTATACAAAATATTCTGACCATGGTTTCCTGTCCCCCAAATCCTCCCAGATTCTTGTCACCTACCCACCCTTCCAACTTGTGTCCTTTCATTCTCTCTTTTTAGAAGAAAAACAGTCAAACAAACAAAGCAGAATAAAAAGAGAAAGAAAGAAAAAACACAAGAAATACACAAAGACACACACACAGAGCAAAACTCATAAAAACATAAAATAAGAAGCCATAATATACAAACAAAAGACCAGTAAGACAAAAAACAATGCCTGAACAAATCAATATGAGATAAAAAGTCTACAAAAATATCGTTGATAGTGCGGGCCATGGGGTGGTCACTATCTTCACTGTGGTCAATACACCCAGTGGGACTCCATGGGCAAAGAGCAATCTTCCCTTTGTAAGCAGTTGTCCATTGGAGATAGCTTCTGGGTTAGGGATGAAATTTCATGGCCACTGCTTCCTCTCAGCTCTGGTACCCCATCTGGCTTGAACCTGTGCAGGTCCTGCGTGTGCTGCCACAGTCTCTGTGAGTTGATCTGTGCTTCAGTCTCATATCTGGAAGACACTGTTTCCTTGCTATGTCCTGTATCCCTTCTGGCTCGCATAATGTTACGGTAAAGGGAACTTAGAATGAACAGGTGTGAAACAACACACACTTCCGCACGAGAGGTGGTATATATAGCAACACGGGTGCACAAACACTGTCTATCTTTATCTGAGTGAGCAAACTGCGTTACAAAACTCGTCACTGACCCATGCCCACTCCTAAACTGGTATTTTCGTGTCAAGGGGGAATCCTTTTTGTTTCTGTATACGCTTACTTGTAATTCAGGTTTTTATTTTTACGTATGTGAGTGTTTGACCTCGCCTATGCTTATGTATCACATGCTTGTCTGGTGACTGCAGAAACCAAAAGAGGGTTACCCACCCCCTGAAACTGAAGTTATAGATGGCTGTAGATTGTGACGTGGGCACTGGGATCAGAACCCAGGTCCTCTACAAGAATATCAAGTGCTCTTAACAGAGCCATCTCTCTAACCCCTTTTCTGAATGTTCTATGAAATGCAGTCCCACAGGGTTCACTTTCGTCTGTTCGCTTGTTTATTTGTTTGTTCATTGTCTAAGTTTAACGAATTTGAAGAGTTAGCAGAGAACAGAATGAGTGCTGCAAACAGCCCTCGATTTCAACCCCCAATCAAAGCATCATCCTGTAACCCAGCCTGCTGGAATCCCCTCAAACTGCCCTCGGAGTCACTTTTCCTCTGTGTAGACTCCACCCTGAAGGTTATGTAAGCACTGGGTAACCCCCAGCTCATCCCAGCAGCAGATAAAGGAAAGCTGTGGAAACCTCCCGAGAATTTCCTCTGGTTTAAACTAATGGAAATCGTGGAGTGTTTTATGGTGCATAGATAATTTTGACAAATGATTACTCATTAAAAACATAAACAAATGGAAAACACCACCCCCCTGGGTTTGAGAAAGGATCTCACTAGTGATGATTTACACACTTTGCTTCCCTGTTGCCCCCTTTGGGTGGCTGCAGAACAGTTTGGATGGCTGCAACCCTCAGCTGCCATGATCTCAGCACACCTCCCCAGCTTCGCCTTCTCCAGCATTCACTTTTTCATAAATTGTTGCCAACAGTCTATCTCAATAGCCAAGGGAAGGAACATTGCCCATTTGGGAACCATCTGGCAATAATCCAACCTTTAGGCTGTGTCTCCTTCTGAGAGGCTACCAGGCACAGTACTAGATGCCGGAGTTACAGTGATGCCTCCTTATTTCAGTCAAGTTCTGTCCTTGAGCTCTTCTTTTTATTAGTTCTCACTTGGACAGCACATTTAGCTCCCGTGTGTATAAGTCCCACTTCTCTTCTTTACTGTGCCACATAAAGAGCCCCCAGGAGCTCTATTCTCGACTCATGGTCCCCATGTCCATTCACTTCGTTCTATAGAGGAATGAACTCCCCTTACTATCCTTTTCCCTCTGTGTTCCCTCAGTTTGATAGTTAAGGCTACATTATAGCAACTCCATCGTTCTAACTTAGAAATCATCCCAATGACTTCACATTTTACTGCCCAAATGTACTCTGGCATTCAGACTAAATGCTGGTGCTGCAGGAATATTTATGACAAAGAATTCTGTGATCAGGGCTAGAGATGGCACAGAGTTAAGAGCACACGTTGCTTATGCAGAGTTCAGCTTCCACTATCCACTTTGGAAGGCTGTCAACCTCCTGTGACTCCATCTCTTGGGACATCCCACCCCTCTGGCCTCCATGGACACCTGTGCTCACATGCACATACCCATACAGAGATACATCCGCACTCTCAGAAGTAAAAAAAAAAAAAAAATCCTAGGAAAACAAAGAACTTTGTACCTATGAACCATAATCTCAGGTTGGTTCACTTTGCTTTAACTTACTATATTCCTATCCGACTGGTGAGCTTTGGTCAACACCTATGCTGACCAAGGCCAGATAGAGTCTGTCTCCTGTCTACGTTTCATGATTATCTGCTTTTGAATTTTCTGTGCATCAAGCTACTCAAGTGGATCACTGTTTCCTTCCTTCCAGGTATAGTGAAGACACTCCTCATGTCCATTACACCTTCCCTTTGGAGTGCACACCTCCTAATACATCCCGTCCATTCCTCTCTTTGTGCCAGCAGCAAAAGGAGAAGCCGTGGGGTAGGAGTAATGGAATTCCATGGGACACTGGACAAATGTCACTTCATCCGTTTGTGAGCGTGCACTTGTGTTTGGAAATTTCCAACCACACGAAAAAGCCAGGAAGGAGCATCTAATTCGGGGCAAGAGAACAGAAAGTCTTGTGGAACTTTATCAGGAAGGGCCATCCAAAGGGTGCTGGCTTCAGAAATACATGGAGGTTTGTTCTTACGGTCTGGGCCTTTGTGATGTCAGGGATTTTTAAGAGTGGCGAGGAAGATAAATCACAGGATAAAGTCCTTTGCAAGAGAAGCGGGCAAGGAATCGTCCAGGGACGAGAGGCATGCCAACACTACAGTGGAAAATTTTCAGGGCTCAGCCCTCCAGCACATCTCCAGGACACTGCCCCCACTACGGAAGTGCCCAGAACAGGGCACACAAGGCCTTTTCCAAACTGCAAAATCAAAAATCTTCAGGAAAGAGAAAAATAAACAGATTAATTCTTTTCTTATTTCTTAATAGTTCCTTCAACTTGTATAGACAAAGAACAAGTAACATTTGGAAATAACCCAAGGATTTTCTTTTGTGTTTGTGCTTGCCAACACACCTGAGTACAGTCGAACTGTTAAGAATTATCTAATCTGACTTTACAGGTGGCTTCAGGGAGGGCCGGTTATCTGACTGCTCAAGGGCAAGTCAGGTATAAAATATGCTTTGTGAAAAAGTCTGCCGGATTTTGACATGACACATTGTACTGGAACAATGAAGGATCTGATAGCGAGCTCCCTCAGGCCTTTGAGTTTCTTGGTGTTAATTTGGAGAACAAGGACAGAAGATTTTTATCTCTGGGCTCCACTATTATGCTTGATTTGGAGGCTCTTTTAAGAAATCTTACCAGTTGTTAATTCAACAGAAACAAAGCAGATAGTTACAGCATCTTTCTATGTGAGATCCAAGATCATTATCTACTTATAAATTTATCTTGTGATATTCAATCTTTGTTAGCTCGATTTAAGAAATGAATATTTAAAGATGTAAGCTGATTTATTGAATACTTTTACATAATAATTTTTCTTCTGTATGTGTGTGAGTGTTCTCAAGTTCGATGTGTATTATACTTAATTCCTGTTCTCTCCACCAGCCCTCCAAATTTTCATCATGGCAAATTGCAACTTTATTATTTTACTTACTCAGGGGTCATGACCTTTGAATTCTCTCCTCTCCATTCCTTTCCTCTCCCCTTCTCTCTTCTCTCCTTTTCTCTTCTTTCTTCTCTTTTCCCTCTTCCTTTCCTTCCTCCTTCTTTTCTTTCTCTCTGTCTCTGTATGTATGTCTCTCTCTGTTTTTATCTCCGTGTGTCTGTCTCTGTCTCTGTCTCACTCTGTCTCTCTCTCTCTCTCTCTGTCTTTCTCTGTCTCTGTCTCTGTCCCCACTCCCTCTCTTTCTCATCTTTCGATACAGTGACTTACTATGTAGCCCTGGCTGATCTGGAATTTACATAGACCCTCTCACCTTTCCATCCAAAGTGCTGGAATTACAGACATGGGGTGATATATTGTGTACCCTAATAAATTTGCCTGAAAATCAGAGAACACACCTCTAGATTAACCATAGAGGCCAGGCAGTGGTGGCACACACCTTTAATCCTAGCACTTGGGAGGCAAAGATCCGTGTGGATCTCTGTGAGTTCAAAGCCACCCTGGACTACATGAGATTGACTCAGTCTAGCACAGAAACAGAGCCAGGCAGTGGTGGCTTGCACCTTTAATTTCAGCCCTAGGAGAGCTGAGACAGGAAATGATATGGGTGGGAGGAGAAAGATATATAAGTCATGAGGAGACAGGAACTAAAGGCTTTTCGGCTAAGGAACCTCTTTTGGTTAGAGGCCTTTAGGCTAGAGAGGAGTCCTAGAGGTCAGAGGTGGCTTGTTCTTTGGTCTCTCTGATCTTTCAGCAAATTTATTAGGGTACACCATATATCACCACCGACATGGACCACTATGTCAGGCTTTTCTCTTACACTTACATCCCCCCATTCAAATGATCAGCATGTCCCACTGACAATATCTTCAAAAGACCAAGAATCCAACTACTTTCCATTTCCTTTCACCAACATCTTCCTGATCCAAGCAATAGTAGTCTGTATAGTAGTGTGAGGGGACACCCTTCTTACTCCATGCAATCTAATCTCAATAGAGGGCAATTTTTAAAATTCCTTATATTCTGCCTAAAACATTGTGATAACCTCTAAATTTCTTCCACAGTAAAGTCTTTCCAAGTCCTCCAAAAGCTCAGGAAATTCAGACTCTTTCCTCACCCTCCCATTTATATCCCTGACCTCATATTCTCGACCTTCCTTTGTCCTCTTCCATCCTGATGTCTGAAGAATGTCTGTTTCTGAACCCATAGAAATCAGCCGCAGAACCAGCAGCCCTGACGCCAGCAGCGAGCACCCCCCCACTCCTCTGAAGTCTCCTGTTGAAAGCACATGCTGTCTGAAGCATGAAGACCAGCTAAATCAGTGATGGGGAGAAAAAGAAGGCAAGATCGGGATTCACAATGTAAATGAAAATAACCATCTGCCACTGATCAAAATCATTTCCCAAGTACTTCATATTTATATTTAACAACCGCACATTCCATTAAAGTTGCAAACTTCATGTGACCCTTCCTGTGCTGTTTAAGAGAGAGACAGGAGTCAGAGAGTTTACAGCAGAAGCATTTCTTAGCTAACCTCCTAGAAGGCATACATAGGAAGAACATGATTCCTAGGCATCCAGCTAAAACTCCTGAGGTGGGATTTTTTTTTTTTTTTTTTAATTCTGAGAAATTCTGGTTGGCTTTGGCAGGTCAATATGGTCTTATCATGGATAACTCCGGCTTATTCAAACAACTGGAAATGATGATAAATTTCCCCAGAAGACTGTAACCAAAAAGTAGAAATAAAACATCTTTCCAAAGAATACAGGCTCTGTAAAACACCCATTCAGAAGCATGGATAAAATTTACTAAAGCAAGCAGAACTATTTTAAACAACTATTCTATAGTTCTTTAGTTAAAAGAAAGCAAATAAACATGTTGTTGGTTGTTTTTGCTCTTTTTGGGGCCCACCACTCAGCTCCCAAATAAACCACACACAGAGGCTTATTCTTAATTATAAATGCCCAGCCTTAGCTTGGCTTGTTTCTTGACAGCTTTTCTTAACTTAAATTAACTCATCTATCTTTTGCCTTTGGGCTTTTACTTTTCTCTATTTCTGTATACCTTTCATTATTTCTTACTCTGTGTCTTGCTGTGTAGTAGGTGACTGGCCCTTGATGTCCTCCTCCTTCTCTGACTACTTCTCAAACCCCTCCTTTCAGATTTCTCTTTCTATTCATTCTATCTGTCTGCCAGCCCCACCTATCCTTTCTCCTGCCTTACTATTGGCTGTTCAATTCTTTATTAGACCATCAGGTGATTTAGACAGGCACAGTAACACAGCTTCACAAAGTTCAACAAATGCAACATAGACAAAAGTAATACATGTTAAAATAATATTCTCTAACACACATAAACAGAAAACAACTCACCAAACAAACAAACAAAGAAACATTCACAGGATCAGTCATTAGTAGCTTCTCAGGAGAGGTCCGGGGCCTTTCTGGGACTGACTTGTGCACACTCATCCTTTACAAACATGATAAGGAAAATGAATAGTACCCACATACTCCCAGTGAGCCATCGGAGAAGCAATCCCAGGAGAACAGAGTGCAGAACAGATCTCCACTAAGAGCACAAAGCCAGTGTTGAACACCCTTCCTAAAGGCACAGGGTGGTGTCCAAAGTCTATAGAAGTAAAGCAGCATCATCGACATTAAACTTGGCTTGTGGGGCTGGAGACAAGGCTCAGCGGTCAAGAGCACTTGCTGTTCCTGCAGAGGACCCTGGTTTGGTGCCCAGAACCTACTAAGATGGTTTACAGCCGCCTGTAGCACCAGCTCCAGGGAACCCTGTGCTTTCCTCTGGCCTCCATGGGTACCTGTGTATACATGGTATACACACATAAACAATAATTACTCTATTAAAAATAAATCTTTAAAAAACATTCACTTGTTTGTCAGGTACATGTGATTTTATTTTTGCTTAATTTCATCTGTCAAAGTAAACTTAACCTCTTGGCTTAGAGTCAATTTCAACCTTATTCAGAAAATATTATTTCTTTATAATTTTTACAGTCTCCTGACTCTGAGTTTCCTGAGATTCTTATCAACAATGTGAACTGTTTAAAGATTGGTTTTACTTCTTCTCATAAGCATTTTTCATAAAGCAATGCATGTGCAGGTTTGAAATTCGAAGTGGAACCAAAGGAGTTAAGACAGAACCACAGTCTCCCCCCCCCCACACACACTCCATCCACTGCATCTTCTCTGGTCCTCAATGGGACCCACACTCACACTCACTCTTGTCAACTCCCTTCCAGATCTCTGTAAAACTGTATGCTAGCTTTTCATTCAGTGTTTGGAATCCCATTATTAGCTTCTCACACTGTGTTATAAGTCAACTCATTTACACATTTATCCTGCACATTTTTCTCTTTCTCTTAAGAGCCTTTGCTAATTTTTTTTCAAGAAACTGTAAACATTACTTTCTAACTATGATTCAGGATTCTTCCATACTTCCAAGGATCCATACCTATATATTTACATTGTCAAGTATGATAGCATATTATTCTGCTTTATCCATAAATCTTATACTTTACATGTAATTTGTTCTTATTTTATCTGACACCTTCTGAAAACTTGTGATGTTACAAAAGGGAAATTCAGTAAAAGCAATTAAGCAAATGTCTAGGTTCACACACCAGTAAGAGTTTTAATTATATGTGATTGTCTTAGGGTATTTTATTGCTGTAAAGAAACACCATGACCACGGCAACTCCTATAAATAAAAACACTTAATTGAGATGGCTTGCCTACAGTTTCAGAAATTCAGCCTATTATCATCATGGTGGGGAGCATGGCGGCATGCAGGCAGATGTGGTGCTGGAGCTGAGAGTCTTACATCTTTTTTTTAAACAAAATAAGTTTATTAAAAGAATTTTTCATGATACAATATTATTTTACATGTTTGATGTTTTCAACATTTTCTTTCCTTTTTTGTAAAATCTTGATAGAGGGAGACATTATGAGGTAAGGCAGAAACATGGTGCTAGGATAATTCCCAGGAATCCACAAAGATGACCCCAGATTACACTACTAGCAATAATGGTGAGGGCACCTGAACTGGCTTTCTCCTATAGTAAGATTAGTGAAGACTCTAATTGTCATCATAGAGTCTTCATCCAGTAACTTATGGAAGCAGATAGAGAGACCTACAACCAAGCATCAGGCTAAGCTCTGGGTGTCCAGTTGAAGAGAAGGAAGAGGGATTCTATGATAGTCCTATATCTTGACTTAGGCAACAGGAAGTCAACTGACTGTCACACTGAGTGAAGCTTGAGAAAAGAGACCTCAAAGCCTGCTCCCAAAGTGACACACTTCCTTCAACAAGGCTGCACCTACTCTAGCAAGGCTAAGCTTCCTAATAGTGCCACTCCCTTTGGAGGCCATTTTCTTCCAGACCACCATAGTGATTAACAGTTGTAAACTCTCTCTAGGTTGTGCACTGAAGTTGAAGGTTGTTCATTGTTTTTCACACAATGACAACATAACAGTGTTGACTGCAGAAGCAAACAGGATACTGTCACGCCAGTTTGCTTCTTACTGTGTGTGCTATGTTGGCGATTCCCAGGTGCCCCCTTACATTGCTTGCATCCTGTGCACTCCCATCTTTTAACATCACGAGGGTAGCACTAAATCTCTCTCTTTCTTTCTTTCTTCTAAGCTATTCATTATCCTGCTGCATGGGATCTGGTTTCATCCTATGGCTTCCTGCTCAGTCCTCTGCAAAGCTGGGTCATCTGTCTCTTACATCTTGTTTCCCTCTGTCTGGGGTTAATGAATAATCATTGTGAGATAACATATATCCTCATCATGCTCTAAGAACAGCAGGAGAGGGACAATGAGAGGGCTCAGCCAGTGAAAGTGCTGGCCAGGCAAACCTTGTTGCTTAAGTTTTCCTGCCTTGCCCACAGTCAGGACAAACCTCTGCCACCTGCCAGTCCCACAGCCGCTCAGACCCAACCAAGTAAACACAGACACTTATATTGCTTTCAAACTGTATGGCCGTGGCAGGCTTCTTGTTAACTATTCTTATATCTTAAAGTAATTCATTTCTACAAATCTATACCTCGCCTCGTGGCTGGTGGCTTATCAGCGTCTTCACATGCTGCTGGTCATGGCGGCGGCTGCAGCCTCTCTGGTCATTGAGACGGCTGCAGCGTCTCCTTCTGCCTTTCTGTCCTTTTATTTCTCCTCTCTGTTAGTCCCGCCTATCTTTCCTGCCTAGCCACGGCCGATCAGGTTTTATTTATTAACCAATCAGAACAACTTGACATACAGACCATCCCCCAGCACAGCCAAGTGCAGACCATCTCAAACACCTGCACTCAGGCCCATGGTCCTAATCATCCTCTATATGGACCTGCTGGGTAACACCACAAAGAACCCAAGAAGGGCTCCCACAGGACATACATTAACATCCCACAGCAAAACCTGATTACCTAAATTCAGTCTCTGGAACGAGCAATGGAAGAGAATCAGTTCATGAGTATGGTCTTCTGACCTCCACATGTGCACCATGAAACACATGTGCCCACACTCACACATACAATAATAAATAGTTTTAAACATTTAGTAACTTATTTTTATGTGTGTGAGTGTATGTGTGCCACATACATGCGGAAGCCAGAAGAGGTTTTTGGATCCTCTGGAACTAGGATTACAGTTGGTTTTGAGCCACCTGACGTGGGTGGCGGGAACCAAACCCAAGACCTTTGCAAGAGCTATAAGTGCTTTTAGCCAACAAACCACTCCTACAGCCACATAAGTTTTTTTTTAAAAGGACAAAATGGCAGCAGAAGGCATCTTTCAGGGGCCTTACGTTTTAGAAGTCCTGAGAAATGTATGGATTTTAAAAATGATTTAACATCGTTGGGATTCTAAGCTGGAAACACATTTCACTCAAAACTTTGAAGGCCTTGTTCTGACACTTCGCAGCACCTGAAACAGTTGAGCAGATGGTCGAGGCCGTCTGTATTATTTGTTGATGCCCTGATTGCTTCATTGTTGACAATCTCTTTGGTGTTCTGAAATTTCTGGGCAATATGATACTAGGTGTAAACATGGGTATAATAATAATAATAATAATAATAATAATAATAATAATAATATAGTCACTGCACTAGGAACTCGTGAATGTCTGAGACATTTCTCTGTGTTTTCAATTTTTTTCCATGTTTATCCTAGATGTACTGGGTAATCTTTTCCTACTCCTTCATTCACTACATTTTTCTTTCTTTTAAGCAAATGCTGGGTTTTTACAATTTTTACTATTCTCTACCTGTTTATCTTTTTTATTTTATTTTTCTTTACTTTTCTTTATTAAGAAATTTTCTACTCACTCCACATACCACCCACACATCCCACATCCTCCCTCCTCCCACCCCCAGCCCTCTCTCCCAAGCCACCCCGCATTCCCACACCCCCCAAATCAAGGTCTCCCATGGGGAGTTAGCAGAGCCCAGCACATTGAGCCTAGGCAGGTCCAAGCCCCTTCCCACTGCACCAAGGCTGTGCAAGGTGTCACACCACAGGCACCGGATTCCCAGAAGCCTGCCCATGCACCAGGGACAGATCCCGATCCCCCTGCCTGGGTGCTCCCCAAACAGTTCGAGCCAAACAACCATCTTCCGTGTCCAGAAGGCCTAGTCCAGTCCCATGGGGACTCCACAGGCATCAGTCCACAGTTCATGGGTTTCCACTAGTGTGGCCGGTCATCTCTGCACGTCCTCCCATCATGATCTTGTCTCTTGCCTGCAGAATCCCTCCTCTCTCTCATCAATTGGATTCCTGGAGCTCAGCCTGGTGCCTGGCCATGAATTTCTGCATCTGCCTCCATCAGTCACTGTTCTAGAGAGATCAGGAATATAAGGAACATACCTAAACATAATAAAGGCAATTTACAGCAAGCCAACAGACAACCTCAAATTAAATGGAGAGAAATTTAGCGATTCCACTAAAATCAGGAAGAAGAGGTTGTCCACGTTCCCCATACTTATTCAACATAGTACTTGAAGTTCTAACTAGAGCAATAAGACAACAAAAGGAGATCAAGGGGATATAAATTGGAAAGGAAGTCAAACTTTCACTATTTGCAGATGATATGATAGTATACACAAGTGACCCCAAAAGTTCTACCAGGGAACTCCTACAGCTGATAAACTCCTTCAGAAAGGTGGCAGGATACAAGATTAACTCAAAAAAAAAAATCAGTAGCCCTCCTATATATAAATGATAAATGGGCTGAGAAAGAAATCAGAGTAATATCACCCTGTTCATCTTTTTAACATTATTTGTTGTTTTATGGATGTGCACCTTCTCTAGTGCTATTTACAGTTTTTGCCCTCCTAACTTCTGAATTAGTTGGGTTTCCTCCAGAATCACTTTCTGTCTGTTAAGTTTGATCTTTCTCTTTGTTGTTGCTGTATTTTCTCCAGCTTGGTGACCACAGTTTTTGTTTATAAAAGGACAAGCATGGGCAAGTGTCTGAGAACTCTGTGAAGGGAGAGGTAGCTTGTCCATTGGCAAGCAGGCAGGAAGTCAGTTCTTGGAGGAGTGGATTCCAAAACAAGGCTAGACAAAGGACATCTGATCCAGCACCTCTCCTGGTTGTCTTGGTCCTCTTTTGACTGCCTGTCTAATGTGAATAAAAATTCTTCTTCCTTTCTTCTTTTATGTGTTTGTTAGCTTGCTGATGCTATGCACATCTGGACGCCAGGACTTCCGTGTGCTGGGAAGGGCTGCTCATGTCAGGCATCTCGTCCTTCATCTGTTCTTCAGTGCACATGTTCTTCTGTGTCCCCCATTTCGCTCCTTCCATCAACTGGCTTGTGACTCTAAGAGCCACATATCTCCTGTGTTTATAACACTGATGGGGGGCCTGCTTGCAATCCTCGCCCCTCCAATTTCAAGCTCTAGCTTGTCTCATTCCAGGCTGATAAGCACTACACATCTTTGTGTTTCCAAAAAGCAATGAGCTCCCCAGACTGGGGCTGACTCCCTAACCTCTCTGTCCTTGTCCCAAGCTTGCATGTTACCGTCAGTGTTCCCACAGTCAGAGACTTTCACTCACGGAACATGCTGTGTTGTGATTTGACTATTAGACACTTGTCAAGCTTTTTTTTCTGTCCTCAAAATGTGCCTTCAGCCTTCTGGAGCTGAACAAATTCCTTTCTGGTTCTTCACATTGTACTTTCACCTCAACTTAATTAAATCAGACTTGTTTCTGGCCGGAGGCCATTATAATCGGCACTGGTTAGAGTAGAAATGGAGGCTGAGAGCCGCCACACTCCTGTAGCAGGGGAGGTGAGGTCTGGGCTATCTCGGAGCTAATGTCTGATTTCTTGTGTTATTTATATCAAAACTCCTGACTTTTTAAAAACACGTTTCAAAAAGATTTATTTCATTATATACTAGTAATAGACCAAAATTTCCAGAGTTCTCTATTGATACTGAATTTGGGGTCACAATCTGTACTCCAAGAAGCCCTTGGGTTCAGTCACTTGTCCTGGAGACATCTAATAACAGAGCCAAATTAATAGTAAAATGCAGAAAAGGGGGTTCTTTCAATGTGGTGGTTCTGGGAAGAGGGATAAAGAGATCTAGTGACCCCAGCTTCAAGTCCATCTTCATGTCTTAAAGTTTAAATCGGGAGCAAGGGATATGCAGATCTGCACAGTCCTGGTTCAGGTATGGCACCCTCCTCCTTGTCTGGGTTCTAGTCTCTCCAGCAAGGTGGTCTGACAAGCTGTCAGGACTCTGTGAAATCTCTTTCTAGAAGTCAAATTACTGCTTTGGCTAATGCCAAGCTTCAACCTTTTTCTTCTCCCAGCATGTGATTCCTGGGGGTGGGGGAATGTCTAGTTTCTTGGGATCTATTGTTTCACTAGTCTGATAGTTAGGCTAAGGAATACAGCCATCTTTTTAAAACTGATTTTAGTCCAGGGTAGTAATATTATCAAACTACTTGAGCATTGTTATCAATATATACAAGGGGCCATATTTGACAGGCATAGGATCAGGACGCTGGTGAGCTCTTCGTCTCCATGTTCAGTGAGACAGAAAGGCCTCCTATGATGTAAAGCCACAGCAATGCAGGTTTTGCAGTGGTGTGGTGTTCTATCATTTTCAGACTTTACCCAAGAGAACACATATATTCCTTTTGCTAATCATGTATCTTATAATACCTAGTCAGTCGTGCCAGTAAACTACTAATATGATAAATTCCTCCAATATGATACTGGAAATTTGCACTTTTAAGAGTATAAGTTCACAAAGCTTCTACTTGAATTATGGCTTGGTTCTCCTGGCCAGAAGTCTCTGGATTACTGCCAGATCTCTCTCACTCAAGCAAAATTTACTGTCGTGAGGGAATTCTGAAAGCCTAGGGTGCATCATGTAGCAAAGCTTACTGAAAGGGAACCAGGGCCTCTGATTCAGAGGACTGACCTGGCCCCAGAAATCTTCATTGAATTGTTCAATCATTCCAGTGCAAAGTATTGAGAACTTCTTTGATAATCATACACCAAGGCACCAAGGAGAAAAAGGCATATTAATTGATGTATCTGAACCTTCTACAAAGTGTTGTAAGAGGAAACAGACCAGAGAAAATCAATATACAAATGTGTCTAAAGTATCTTCCTTTCGTTATGGTTAAATAGATGATAATTCTTCACATTAAACATGTAAATGAACCAAAGAATAAAGACCAATGTCATTATCAAGTTCTTTGATAAAGACCATTTAACTACTAAACAGGTTATGAAAGTTTAAATAAGAATATCCCCATAGGTTCATATATGTGAATGCTTAGTCACCAGGGACTGGAACTCTTTGGAAGGATTAGAAGGATTAGAACATGTGCCCTTTTTGGAGGAAATGTGTCACTGTTACTCAGGGTAGGCTTTGGGTTTCAAAAGCTTACACAAGGCTCAGTCTCTCTTTCTTGACCTACAGATCAGGATATAGCTACATCTCTGCTGCTTTTCCAGCACCATGTCTGCGTACTGCCATGCTCCATGCCATGGCAATAATGGATTGATAATGGAAGCCTCTGGAACTATAAGCCAGCCCCACAGTCAATACTTTCTTTTGTAAGAGTTGCCATGGCCATGGTGTCACCTCATAGCAATATTAACAGTGCCTAAAACAAAGGCCAATTTCTAAAATTGACAATGTTTTTGTTTGTTGGATAAAATATTAATTTTATAGCATAATGTGCCTTGATTAATGAGTTCCTCTCAAATGCAAAAGGTGTATAACCTCAATCTGACCTTCATGAATAGACAGCAGCTTCCATGCGAGCTTTTTCGCCAGAATAGCTTCTTCTCTGAACCCTTTATTATGTCGGGGCAAGTTACAGACTCGTAGACAACCCAGGAGAGAGACATGTTGGAGCTAGAAAGAGTTTTCTGCTGTCAATCAACCATTTCATAGACAGACAAAAATCACCAAAAGGGAGCTGTGTGGTTGAACACAAATATTCAAATCAAGGCAAGATTACATTCAAGCTATTTGATTCACTTAGGAGAACCCCGGCTTTTCACTGTTACAAATGTGGGCAGGTAGGAACCCGCCGACTGGGCTGTGCCAGAAGTCAAGGTGACAAAAGTCTTTGTGAAGATTGCTGATGCTGGATTGGTTCGTCGTCCTCCAGTGTCTATTCCCCAGACAGGCTCTTATGATTGCTTTACAGATATTAATTTCTGCAGGATAGTCACTCACTCTGATTGAAAGGTCTGATGTGATTGAGCCCCAAATGCCCATGGCCAGACGCCAGATGAAATTTCCCCTAAATATGAATGCCTTGTCTGTTTCTGCGATCGCAGACAAGGCCTGCTTCCACTCGCCCCTCCCACCCTGTCTTTCTGCTGGTTAGAGCAGAGTCCTCATCTCCCTTGGCCCGCATCTCCTTCCCAGCCTGCATCTCTCACTGGCCTGCACCTTGGCAGCTGCTGTTTTAAGAGCTGCAATGCGGTCCAACAGCAGCGAGTGCTTCAATCTGCTGAGCCGGCAGCCTTCAAAAGACGTTTCTATCCCAAAATGATTCAACGCTACGTGGACACAGAAATTGCTCCACTTTTGTAACCCCAACAGGAGAGAGGGGAAGGGGGGAGCTGTCCCCGGAGGGCTCCTACAGGCACTGGTTGGTTCAGGTCCTTTCACTCGGTGTTTAGTAATGTTGAGTGTCTTGTGATTTGCTTTTAATATTTATTTAGTAACATTGCGAATAGCAACTAGACCCAAATCAAGAGGAATGTGGTCTTTCATGTATGTTATAGACTGGTAACTGCATGGTGAGCCTTTGTACGCCCGTGTGTCAGTACAGCATCTATTTATGTCCTTTAAAATAGTGTTTACTAGGTGCCCTCTCTGTCCTGGGCACCGAGCAAAATAAAGGTCCCCAGTGAATGCTACATTTATCTCACTGAAGCTTAGAATTTGAAGAATGTGATCTTAATTTATACCTGTCACTGTCACCTGCATTTATTCATTTTATCTCACAAAGGAAGTTTTTCATGCCTTGCCCTTTACTGCTAGAAGAAAAAAAAAATACTTCCCGTGTTTTCAAAATCTTTTATAATGGTTCATTGTTTAATTCCGTCTCTGCACCATGATACAATCTGAGATGGGTCTATCAGTTAAGCCTTTATACTCAGCTTGTGGAATAAAGTAGGCAAAACATCTAGCATAGTAGCCACATTTGTGGTTTTGAGTGGAGTGTTTTACCTATAGGAAAGAAGAAAACTCTTCCTAGTTTTCATTGGTACTAATGACCAACAACATTGGAGAGGTATAGGATCAATGTAAGTGACACAGAATATGAACAAGCAAAATATTTGCATTGGGTTAATCTTTTTCTTTGTATTACAATAAAGAATGAGTTGACCCAGCATCACTCTGTAATACTTTTATATTTTTGAAAGATTATTTTCCTTGACTTGGCAGGTGACTCCTCTGGGCCTAGGAATAGGAAGGTGACGTTCCATGGCAAATTGCTAAAAGCGGTCTATCAAACAGAAGTGACACAGAGAGAAATAAAGGAGATGGTTGGGCCCCTGAGTACAGACCAGATCATTTCAAATAAGGATTTTAACTAGCGGTATTGATACAGGAAGATGGGGGACACAGGGTGTTTCCTTGTGGTCCCCATAAATCATAAAGGTCGATATTAACTTTGTGTTGCCAGGCCAGGATTACAGAAGTGACACTAGCAAAGAAAGACGCTAACATAGGATTGGGCTCCCTAATTGGATGCCCTGCCTCTGCAGTGTAATAGTTTTCTCTTCAGCAAGAGTTGTGTGTGTGTGTGTGTGTGTGTGTGTGTGTGTGTGTGCGCGCATGTGTGTGTGTGTGTGTGTGTGTATGTGTGTGTGTGTGTGTGTGTGTGTGTGTGTTTGCTTGTTTTGTTTTTCCAGACCGGTTTCTCTATGTAACAGCTCTGGCTCTCCTGGAATTTACTTTGTAGACCAGGCTGTCCTTGAACTCACAGAGATTAGCATTCCTCTACCTCCTGAGTGCTGAGATTAATGGTGTGCACCACCATGGCCCAGAGCAAGAATTTCATGGTATTGTTGAAAGAACTTTTGTAAGACGTAGAAGCAAAGGACAGGACCTACTGTTGATCCTGGATAAATTTTTTTCTTTTTATTTATTCTTCTCTCATGCAGTACATCCTCCTCTCCCTCCACTCTGTCCAGTTCCCCACCACCACCTCCCCTTTCCCTCAGATCCACTTCTTCTCTGTTTCCCTTTATAAAAGAGCAGGTCTTCCAGGGATATCAATCAAACTTGGCCTAACAAGATGCAGTAAGACAAGGCACAAACCGTCATACCCAGTAGGAGGAAAAGGGTCTTAACAGCAGGCAAAAGAGTCAGAGACACACACCCCTCCCACTGTTAGGAGTTCCACAAAAACCTCAAGCTAAACAACCACAACATTTTTGCAAAGGACCTAGTACGGACTCATGTAGGCTCCATGATTGTTGCCTCAGTCTCTGTGAACCCCTTTGAGCCCTGATTAGTTGATTCTGTAAACCTTGTTCTCTACCCCTACTGGTTCCTGCAATGCTCCCCCCCCCCTTCTGCTGTGGTTCCCCTGGCTCCACCCAATGTTTGGCTGTGGGTTTCTGCACCAGAAAGAATTCTTCAAATTTAGTCTGAAGTGTGCAGTTGTAACGTGAAGCAATTGTTCAGCACAGAAAGTGGACACTGTGGGGCGCTTACTCACCAACCCCACAGCTCCCCAGAGTTTTCTTTCTTGAGTGCGAGCAGCAGGAAATATTAGATAGAAGGATTTATAGCAGAGAATCTTGCAGAGATAAACAGATAGAAAATAAAGGATAGCCTCTAGAGGGCCTGGAACCTATTCCAACGGGCCCTGACTTTCTCTGCCCCAGGGTTTTTATAGAGACGCCAAGGGGTGGAGCAAAAGACCTCCTCCCCCAGCATAGCCAAGTGCAGACCATCTCAGACACCTGCACTCAGGCCCATGGTCCTAATCATCCTCTATGTGGACCTGCTGGGTAAAGTCACGAGGAACCCGAGAACGGGCTCCCACAGGTCCCCCCTTCTTAATATATAAAGAATAACTATTAATGGCTTACACAGCAATCTCCATAGCTGTTACACCTCCCAGTATGGGAATAGAGGATGATATAGATGGCATTTCTCTTTTGAATTAGGTCCAAGGTGACTACAGCACTCTTAGCTGCCTCAAGCCCTTTCTAAACCAAAAACTCTTAAGTCAACTACTAACTTAAAGAATCGCTTAGCTTCATCATTACCATTAACAGGTTAACATAAATATCGCTATACATAGTCACAATTCTCTAAATCTTACAACTCAAAGCAAACTCTTAACAGAACCATTTGAATTAGCATATATGGTGCTATATATAGTTAACAATTTTCTCCATCTTACAACTTTAACTCAGTCATTTGAATTTTCTTGCTAACAGAACATAGGAAAAATTTCAGTGCATTCACATCAAACTTAAATATTTCCTTAACTTCACAAAACCAGGGTGCATTAATGTCAATAGGTTTCTGTGAACATAATTCAATCTCATAACTATGGTGGTAATCTATTTGTACTGAAATGTGATTTTAGCTGTATGTTAATAAATAAAGGCCTGGGGGTCAGAGCTATTAGAGGCATAGCAAGAGTGTGGTGGTGGCGCATGCCTTTAATCCCAGCGCTTGGTAGACAGAGCTAGATAGACCTCTGTGTGTTCAGGGATACAGCCAGCATTGGAGACATATGCCTTTAAGACCTGGAGGGCTGTACTTACAGGCAGTGATGAGGCAGTCATGTGTTTGGGTTTACAACCAATGAGAAGGCAGAACAAAAAGACTATTTAAAGACATACACACAGGAAGTAGCTCTCTTTTGGAGAGCTAGGAGCACTGCAGGAGGAAGGGTAAGATTTTAGCTCTGAGCTTTCTCTTTTACATTGGTTCTGTGTTTCTTATTTAGTAAGACAGTTGGTTACATCTACACATAACTCCTCCTTTTCTTTATAATTTTTTAAACAAAATCTCAAACCTAGTTAGAGGAACCCAAACTTATACAAATCCTACAAACCCATATTGAAAAGCAATATTTTCAATCTAACCATTAACACTTTGAAAACTTAGCAACACTTAGCAAAACATCCAAAAGCAGTTTCTTAATAAAAGTCTTTACACACTTTAAAAGTAGTCTCTTAGTATACCCCATTCGCATTTCTTACTAACAAAACATGACATTAATCCACTCAAAGAAAATGTTTTAAATTAAATAGACTAAGGAATATTAACTCTCCCTTTTATAATTTCTTAAGCAAAATCTCAAGCCTAGTTATAAAACCCAAACTTCTGTTTAAACAGTTCCATTTGTAACACAAAACCAGTTCCATAAGTAATTCCATTCTTACATAAACAGTTCCACAAAACAATTCATGAATCACCAGTTAATAAAACATATATGCATACACAAAACTGCATCTTGATTCTAGGTAGAAATAAATTTCTTCATTTAAACAGTTCCATTTTTAGCCCAATTCCAGAAAACAGTTAGGTAATTACTCAAAATTGTGCCATTGCAATGAAATCTCTATTGTTTATTTCATTTCTTAAGTCTTAAAATTCAAATGATAAATTCAGGTACTAGCCTTCCAAATATGAGAAATCCATAACCAAAATCTTTTTGTAATTTTATCTCATTTTAAGTTCAAAAAGTTCAAACAAGAGAAATTTTGGTATCAGTCTTTCACTTCCAAATATGAAGACATTTTTCAACCAAAATTTTTTGCAGTTAACAATTTTTGTTCAAACAAGCATCTCTGAACTTTTATTCTCAAGCTACAGACCTTTTTAGCTACAGTAGTATTCTAAACCGCACCATTTTTGCTGTAAGCTCAGGTTTTTCTGTGTTGCGTCGATTTTCCAAGGATCTCAGCTGCAGATGCCTTGTGCTGGTTCTGGCATCCGCCATTCTTAGCTTCTTAGCGGCTTCTGGAGCTTTTGAAACCATTCAGACTGCCTACTTTGCAGTCTACTGGGACACTAACCTTCTGTGTCTTGGGTTCTTTCACCATATACATTAAGAATAGACTCCCACCTAACATTTACACTTTTTTACAAACTAACATAACATGTGCTTAAGCATAAACTCACTCAACATTTACACATTTTTACAAACTCACATATAACATTAACATCTACTTATTTATACTTTAAGGAAACTATAGAACTACTTTAGCAAATACATTTCTTATTAATTCTTATATACTTATATTCATTCCATCTTCTTATTTCTTATTTAAACTTACATTTACAACTAGCATCTTACAAGCTTATTACTACATGAGTTAAGACTACCTTAGATACTTCTTGCAAGCTTATATTCTTAAAGGAACTCTATAGATCTATTTTACAAACTTATATAGGGCTACCATTAGCATATATTTAACTTAGGAAACACCTAAAGATTTCTTAATACAGATCTAACAAGACAGAATATTTTCTACAAACTCACATCTTATTTTCATCTTTCTACTTCTTACTCTTATTATCACCATCTCTATTAGAAAGATTCTCTTAACTAGACAGGAAGTACGTGCATCATTTCTAAAGTTTAGAGTTTATAGTCAGTTTTGTTATAAAGCACTGGGATTTAGTGAGTGTTGGCATTATAGAGTTGTGATACTTGTTGCTAGGGGATTGTAACATTCTTGGGACGAAGCCACACCCCAAAGTTGCTGAGTTCTCTCAGCCTTTTTGGAACCGGCAGAGATGCACTGTCAGCGGTAGATGGTTTTTAACTAGAGGTTGTCCCTTCACCCAAATTCATAATAGTCCCCTAAGTACTTCAATTCAGACAAACTTTCTATTACAGCAGCACTTTTGGTTTGTTCTATGGAAAAACTTAACTTCATGCTGAGTATGAAATTACCGTATTTAGCTTCTGTAAAGCTCTTCACCAAATACTGCACAGCTATTAGGTAATATAAAGTATTTTTCTAAAGAAGCTAGTAAAGCCAAAAGTGGCACAGTTCTAAACTCTGTTTCCTCACTGTTTGCATTAACCAGTGACAAAACCTCAGAAATACTAATCGAGCCACTTTCATTCTGGTTCCTTTATAGGAATGTCATTGGAGCTGACCCTTCCTTAGTTCCACACTCCTTACCAGACACTCCAGTAAACACCGAGCTTCATTCTCCTCTTGTGAAAAACACAAACATGTCCTCAACCTCATATTAACACAGGATCAGGACCCTTCCATAATCCCAAGCAGGGATCTTTCCATTTCATTTGAGTTTCAGGATTTAGTATTTTCACTTCATTAGCTTTAACTCCTGATGTTATTAGCATTGTTGATATTTAGCATTGATTTCTTGTAAGAAACTTTCAAGTAAAGCAACTCTTTTTTTTTTTTTTTTTTTTTTTTTTTTTTTTTTTTGTTTTTCGATACAGGGTTTCTCTGTGTAGCTTTGCGCCTTTTTCCTGGAACTCACTTGGTAGCCCAGGCTGGCCTTGAACTCACAGAGATCCGCCTGCCTCTGCCTCCCGAGTGCTGGGATTAAAGGCGTGCGCCACCACCGCCCGGCTTAAAGCAACTCTTTTTTGAGACAGCTAGATTATCTGAAGTTTGTTTCCTATCTATAAAGCAGTCATTTCTTTTTAGAATGCCGGTTTCCTATCCCCTTAATTAGATTCGCAAAGGAGTTACTCATTGCAGGCTGTTTGTTCAAGAGGTAAAGAACTTTTTAAATTTCAACATAAGTTTCTTCATATCTAAGACAACGTTCAGTGTATAAACTGCTTTCCCTTATTTTAAGGATTTTAAAGTGGCTTGTTCACTCTTAAAGGTAGCTTTTTGTCATCCAACTACCGTAAAAACTTTGCACAGCTATTAGGGTAAATAGGGCATTTTACCAACAGAGCTCCAAACCGCGAAGCACATAGTTCCGTATCCTTTCAATTTTTCATTGGAACTGACACTTAAACTCTTAGACGATTTCCCTCCTTATTCTTTTAAAAGCTGTATTTTAATTTTAGAGCTGACAAAAGTGTTTCAGGGCAATGTCGCCATCTTTAGTGGAAAAACTACCTTTCCCAGAATGCATTTCCCTTATATCAGTCCATAATAATATCAGTCCCTTATATCATTTCCCATATCAGTCATTTCCCATAGTTCTTTTTGGGTCTGAGAGTCAGCTGGTTCTCTTTTACTAGACTTGCTTACAAATTCTTGCCCGGTAGGTTTGAACAAAGTTTTTTGGCTTTTGCAACGGGAGATTTGAACGAGCATTTTACATTTTCAGCTATGGCACATTGGGAGCTTTCTATTCTCTCCTCAGCTGGCTTCAACAGGTGTCCCTCCTTCATTTAACACTGGCCCCAATCAGAACCACACCTGCCTCGTTAGCCGGCATTGAGGCTGGCATTTCTGATAGCAACTTTGCTCGGGGCTTGTGTTTGTTTTAGCCAGTCAGTGAAAAACAAGATCATGTACAACAGCTTTTCCATAGCTCTTTCAGAGAGATTTTCTCCCACTGATCTTATTCTCATTTTGCTTGTTCCTTCCCCGCCAGATAGCTTAAGCTATCTGTCTGCGGCTCTGTACCTCTGCTAGCTGCCTTTGGAGGTAGGGGCTTTTTGTTTCTCCCCCTGAATCTGCCTCAAACTCTAGCAGCTTTGTCAGGTCATGCATTTTCTGGGGAGGAATCTGTCCCCTCTGTTTCTTCAGAGTCTTTCTCCCTGACAGTATCCAGTTTGGTCTCAGTTTATCCCCTCTACCCCAGAAACAGTTTCCGACACTACAGTGGCAGCTTTTCCTGCTACTGAGGGTAGGGGCTTTAGTCCATTTCTGTTTTAGGGGTCTGTGTGGTTTGCATACAGACTGAAAATCTAACAAGGGAGGTTTTTGCCATCTCTAAACTCCCATTAGAACAGGTGCTTTGCCTCATCAGGCCTTCACCTGGCCCAGTCCCCCAGTGTGTTGTGTTTGCTTGTCTGGGTGCTCAAGGACAGAGCTTATGCCAGAGGCAATCACCCCTCAGGGGTACACTCCCTCATCTCATCAGGAGTCTTTTGAAACAAAGCTTTTCTCAAAGAGGTGCTTTCTCTGACAGAAGGGAAAGCTTTACTCCTGGACAGTTCTGTTCTGCCCTGGCTGGGCTCTTTCCCCAGACAGCGTTCTGACTCAGCAGCATGACTGCTTCAGACACAGTTCAGCTTTACTGTTTTCCCAGAAAGGTCCTTACTCTGATAGGAAGCTTTTTCTCAGATTTCTTTTTGTAGCTGTGGACCTATCAACCCGGGACTTGTAGGAAAGTGGACAACTGTGCTGTTCCCACGGGCTTTAGCTTTGTTTGTTCATTAGCAATCTTCCCCTGGGTCCTGCACCTTCCTGCCTCAGCTCTGTGTTCCAGGAAGTTTACCACTGCAGGAACCCTAGTATCCACGAAATGCACTCCAACTCCAACTCAGAGACGCTGGCCAGTGGCCTCTGGGTTTTTGGTCAGAAGCAAGGATATAATGCTAACAGTTTGCATTGCTTCAGGGGATTCTTTGCATTCGGATGATTAGGAGCACCTTTTCATTCTGAAACGCTCACTCAGACAAAACCTTTGATGCCTCAGCTCGGCTGTAACTGAAAAGCTTGACTTTTTTGCTTGTCTCAGGTAAAGTTTCCGGCCCTTTTGGGCTCTCTATAGCTCTTCACCCTTGCTCTCCCCAAGCGTTTCCCTCAGGGTACTCTGACCCACTGTCTTTTACTAGCTTGAAGAGACAGAGCTTAGAAGAGGTTTTTAGGAACTTGTCCTTGCCTCCTGCATTGCAGGGAGGATTTTTAAAGCTTGAAAGAACTTAGAGAGGTTTTGATGTCTTAAGTTTGTTGTTTTCCCTTAGAGCTAATCACAGGTGGCCCCCATACTAATATCTTCAGGTGATTCTAATTTTTGTCCTTCAGAGAGAAAGTTAAAGGCTTTAGGTTTTAAGTTTAAGAGAGCTTTTGAGAAAGATTAAGGCTTTTTAGAGAGATTTCTGCCCCCCCAAATTTTCCAAGAAAAGCTTTAGAGTTTAAGAGAAAGATTTTTTTCCCCCAGGAGAAAGACCAACTTTTCCCAAAACTTCCCAACTTTAAACTTTGACTTCTTACACACGCATTTTTGCCTCAGGGAGAAATTACTTTCTCCTGCCGCTTGGATTTGGCATTTCAGCTGTCCCCAGGTCAAAAACTTCCATAGGAAACTTTTTCTTTCTCATAAGCTCAAAGACGAGCTTTTTTACTACCTGTAAATCCCAGAGAAAGATTTTTTTCCCCACTTTGCGTTCATAGCCCCCAAAGTTAGAAAATGGAAGAGTTTTTCTGTTTAGTTACCTTATTTTTTCCTACACAATCTTACACTTCTAAGTTTTTCCTACACTATATTACTACCCTATACCTTATACTTATTTTTCACAGATAGAAATTGAGAAAGGGATAGAAGATAGAAAATTTTGACAGAAGAGAATTTCGCTGCAGCATCAGACATCCTTCCAGTCTGCTTTCCTTTTCTCTCGAGGATAAAACCCCTGCCTCTCAATAATATATATAAAAAATATATATTTTCCATAACACTGGCATGCCTTTCCACTGGCAGGGCTGACTCAGCACTTTCACCAAAAACTCAGTAATAAAAGTATTATTTTCCTTTATCTTTAGTCCCTATTACTTTATCTTTAGTGCCTGTTCATTTGTCTTTAGTCTCCCCTTTTTTTAGTTCCCCCCTCCATTTTTTTCTTTAGTCCCCCCTTTTTTTTTCTTTTTTCTTTAGTCCCTGTTCATGGCACCATTCTGTGGGGCATTTACCCACCAACCCCACAGCTCCCCAGAGTTTTCTTGAGTGTGAGCAGCAGGAAATATTAGATAGAAGGATTTATAGCAGAGAATCTTGCAGAGATAAACAGATAGAAAATAAAGGATAGCCTCTAGAGGGCCTGGAACCTATTCCAACGGGCCCTGACTATCTCTGCCCCAGGGTTTTTATAGAGACGCCAAGGGGTGGAGCAAAAGACCTCCTCCCCCAGCACAGCCAAGTGCAGACCATCTCAGACACCTGCACTCAGGCCCGTGGTCCTAATCATCCTCCATGTGGACCTGCTGGGTAAAGTCACGAGGAACCCGAGAACGGGCTCCCACAGGACACAAGGGCATTCGGAGGTTAGAAGGACTGAAAAGGAAGGCCTTGCTCAGATGCCCTGTTCTGCACCCTTGGCCCTCTCATTTCCAGAGCCATTCTGAAGGTACTAACAGTACAGAGACCTGGAAAACCAACCAGAGTATTGTTCTTCTTTTTAAGCATCTATGAATCTGAATCTGAACTCTAGAGCAGTTGGAATCTTTGATCTCTAAATTAATGACAGGGTGTAGAAACTAAAATAGCTTTATGGAAAGAGAAGGCAAAGTTGGTCAACTGTTTTTTTTGAGTACTTTTCTAACTTCATCTATGAATTATGATTTAACCCGACACAATTTTTTTTTTCTGAGACAGAGTTTCTTTATGTAGTTTTGGGGCCTGTCCTGGATTTCACTCTGTAGACTAGACTGGCCTTGAACTCATAGAGATCCACCTGGTTCTGCTTCCCGAGTGCTCGGATTAAAGGTGTGTGTCACCACCACCTGGCAACCTGACACAATTTAAGTGCAACTAAAAAACTTTTCTTAGCCATTACTGTAGAACCATAAAAAGTTAGTTGATAAAATTGATAATGTAAACCCAAGGTTAAAGGTTTTCAATAAGTTACTGAAAATATTCTATGCAATAAAAGTATTTAATGTATTTTTTTTCCTTTTCTGGATTGACAGATAACAGTACCAGAACTTCCAACAGTGGAGGCAACTCTGTAAAAGACCACTGACCAGATGGGTCAAATGATGTCATCAATCACCTGCATCAGATGTTCTGTTAATTTTTTCTAATTATCCCACATTAATTATCCCATCCAGAATTTGTGTAATGCTCATCCTCCATTTGAAACTAAATGGGCAGGGGTCTAGTGTACTGAAATACAGAGCAATGTCTCTTTGCCAAAGGTAATGTTAAATCTGAACTGGAGTCATAGTATCCTGTGGACACATGCTTAACATTTATTAAAGATTTTTGTCCTTACCAAAAGATGAAGGAAACTGAAAATTCTATGGAGATTAAAGAAAAAGAGAGAGGAGAAGGGGAAGGAGGAGGAGGAGGAAGAAGAAGAAAAAGAAGGAATCCAAAAATCCTCTTTGATTAGAGATATCTAGAAAATGCATGGAAAGACTTTTAGTTTGGCTTTGTCTTGAATTATCTAAACATAATTCTATAGATTTACCACTTTGTTTTGTCTATGAAGTCTTTAGAATAAGAGATAAAGGATGTTACTTAGAGGCAGGCTTATTGAACATCAGCTAGAAAGGATTAGTACATATAGGGTACACAAATACAAACACTTAGAATATTTCCTTCTTTCTTCTCACTCCCTTCCTGAGACTCTTCATAGCATCTTTCAGGCCAGCTGGAGGATCATACTGAGACCCTGTCTCAACATCTACAAACTTATCTGGCAAGGAGGGATGAATGGGCTCAGAGGGTTATCTTATCAGCAGATGACCTAAATAGAATAGACCTCTTCCAAGTAAAAATGAATTTGACAATAGATGGCCTTTAATGTGACTAGTGACAGTAGATTTTCCTGTGTGTATAGGCAGATTTTCTAAAAGCCACCTTCCATAATCACAAGAGCATATTTCTTAGAATTAATCATTTGACTCTTTCTAGCATCCATACCTATGTACAGTCTATTGGTCTGTTTCCCAGGAGATGTCTGGTCAATAACGTGGTTAAATTAGATACACAGTAGATCATAGTTTTCATTTATCTGGACCTTCTTCTTTAATGTGAAGAAGTTGGCCAAGACCATTTCTATGTCCCTACACATCATGCTTCATTTGATGAGATGGTGGAGTTTTTGAACATTTCTATCATTAGTTGTATTTGTTGTCTGTTAAGATGTCACAAGTCAATCCCAAATCAGTGGCTCAATAGGACACATATTTATCATCTTAGTTCCTGTGGGCAAGGAGCTTAGGGACAGGACTAGAGAGAGTCTCTGCTCAGGGCTTCAGAAGGATGAAATCAAGATGTCACCTGGGAGGGCAAGAGAGATGGAGGGCACAAGAGCTTGCTGTGCAACATGACAGTATGAGTTTAAATCCCCCGTGCTCACATAAAAGTTAGGTATGGCTTAGTGTACCTGAAACTTTTGTGTTGAAAGGAAGAAATAGATGGCTCTGAGGAGGATGATTGCCATCCAATATAGCCAAAACTAGTGAGCTTGTGGCTTAATGAGAAGTCCTGCCTCAATATAAGGTTGGGTCCAGTAGAGAGAGACTCCTGACATCTGTATCTGACCACCATACATTCACAACTGAATGAGTGCAAACACATGTCATATGTAGCTGGAGATTTCTCTAGTCCTGCTGGGGCCCACAGCCACTCAGACCCAAGTAAACACACAGAGACTTATATTACCTATAAACTGTGTGGCCGTGGCAGGCTTCTTATATCTTAAATTAACCCATTTCTATTAATCTATAAGTTGCCATGTGACTTGTGGCTTACCAGTACTTTACATCTTCCTTCTCATGGTGGTGGCAGCTGGCAGTGTCTCCTGACTCAGACTTCCACTTCCCAGAATTCTCCTTTTTGCTTATCCCGCCTATGCTATACTTCCTGCCTAGCTACTGGCCAATCAGCATTTTATTTATCAATCAGTCAGAGCAACACATTCACAGCATATAAAAAGACATCCCCAGCAGCCCAGGGTTCCCTTCCAAACTCATAAGGCCTCTAGTAAGAGAAATCTTTCTGACTTACTGATTTGTCTCTTTGGAACTTACTTAAAAAGGCTCACCAGGTCAGATCACACTGTGTGCAATACTGTATGATGAAAATGTCTCTTACATTCTAAAAGACTGGAACTTTTGTGGCACCTCACAGTCAGAGAGGTAATAACATATCTTGAAGTCACTGCTATCCCATTGTTTCCAGACTGCTCGTTTTAACTACCTTTAAGAGAACACTGTAACAACCAACTTTACTTGCCTTAAATTTCCTGTGTAATCAACTTTTCCAATCTAAGCTGATACATAGCTATGATCTTAAATCATATACTCTTTCATACCTCTGAGGAAGAACAATGTGTGTGTATCATTTATTGAAAACAGCAAATGCAGCAGTTAAAGGGAACCTTCTAAAATCTACAGTAACAGTTGAATGTGACATTTATTAATATTGGCTGATAAAAAATGATATTTGTTATTTGGATCAGTTGGAATAAGATGGAGCCGTTGACTTAATCCATTGTAAAACTCTGTTAAACATTGCTGTAAAGTATCCCTTTCCTTCCCCCCTGGGATGCTTTCTGTGCTGTTCAATAAAGACAGAGCAAAGACCTTTGATAGGGACAGACACACAGAAGACACAGACAGACACAGGGTCAGACAGCCACAAGACAACCTTCAGGCAGGCATGGATTCAAACCCATGCAACAGACAGGCAGAGGACAAGAGACATGAAAACAATGAAGTAGACTTGCTCTTGGTCAAATGACTCCAAAGGGAAGCTATTTTATTATTTGCCTTATGACACCAGTGCATTGCTGGTGACTTTGAGCCAATCACTAATGCATTTGATGCATGTAACACTCAAGGAGAAATGACATATAAGACATGCATACCACAGAGCAAGAATCTGGAAAGCTGTCTTAGAATTCTGCCTCCTTCTGTAGCATAAACAGCCTAAAGTTACCGCTGAGTGGTCACCCTTCTTAAATGTGCATCAAAGGTGTTTAATATGTGGCCAAATTGAGAGATTAGGCAATTTTTAGATTGATATTTAAACATTTATCTGATTCACCCTTCCTATAAACAGAACTCACAGAAAATAGAGATGTAGAGCTAGAAAAAGTGAGATCCTAAAGAAATGGTTCACATGCCTGGGAATCAAGGAGGCCCAAACACTGGAGAGTGAGTGAGTGAGTTGGCTGCAGGCCAAGGGAAGAGGTGTGGCTGCAAGATTTTTTTAATAAATTTTGTTTGTTGACAGTTTTCTTCATGTATATAGTATACTCTGGTTGCTTTCTCCACACTCTGTTTTATTTCCCTCTTCTGCATTCCAGCCCCACTTTTTACTTATAAATTTTTCCCCATAATCATTACTTTTTGTTTGTATTCCAGAGTTTCACTAGGTCCATCTCTTTACCCTAGTTATCTATTAGAGCCTGATGTCCTCATTTTGGACATACAACTAGATACTATGCCCCATCACCCTCCTGCAATCAGTCATTTGCCAACAAATTAGTAAATTCTAGAGCCAGGTAATCTCCTTCCTCACATCTAGCTTACTGTTGGGGGCCTGAATTGTGGGGGTTCAATGTGAACAGATTGTCATGTTGTCTTAGTTAGGGTTCTGTTGTTATTAAGTGACACCATGACCATGGCAACTCTCACAAAGCATTTGATTGGGGCTGGCTTACAGTTCAGAGATTTAGTCCATTGTCCCCATGGCAGGTGGCATGCAGGCAGACACGGTGCTGGAGAAGAAACAGAGAGTTCTACATCTTGATCTACAGGCAACAGGAAGTGAACAAAGTTATACACTGTGACTAATTTGAGGACAGGAGATCTTAAAGCCTGCCCCCACCAGTGACACACTTCTTCCAACAAGGTCACACCCACTCCAACAAAGCCACACCTCCTGCTGGTGTCATTCCCAGTGGGGACTATTTTCTTTCAAGCTACCACACATGACTACATCATGCTTGGAAAGTGGTTTTCACAACATTTTACCCTGCATATTGATTATTATGTTCTTTCCACCACATCTTTCACAATGTTCAAAGAGCGAGCCGTAAGGGGCTTGATTATGCAACTTGTTCAGGGCTGAGCTCACAGCCATGCTTTACTCTAAGCACCTTGTATAGCTTTGGGTCTATGCATTCACTTCTATTCACTGGAAAAAGAGGATTCTCAGATGAAGGCTGAGCATGGGCCTTTGTCTGAATTCTGGGGTTAGAATGCCTTCTCTCTGGAGCCTCTCATTTCTTTTTTTAAGAATTTCAACTGATTGGATGAAGGCTACACACATCCAGAAGAAAAATGTTTTATTTAAAGTCTAACAATGTACAATGTATATGCTAATCTCATCCAAAAATATATCTTCACAGCAACATCTGGATTTGTTTTCGACCCAACAGCTTAGTGCCAATAATCTAGAGAGACTGACACATGAAATCAACTGTCATGGTCTATATGCAAAAAGGGGATGGCCACTTTAAATTCTAACTGATTGCTCTATTACAAGATTTTGGATTTTTTAAAATGTCCCTCAATTTTTTCCTTAAAATATTCTTTTGCACACACATGAACAGTTCTCAAAACCAACATGCCCAAAGTCTGTTTATCTAAAATTTAACTCTACTAATGGGTCAATGCAGCAAAATATACTGTGGGTATTTCTTTTGTTTTCAAGATCTGAAGTGCAGAGGATGCTTCTAAAATGAGAACACCCTGATGACTGTCATAGAGCTGATGAGTTTGGTGTGTTTCCTCTTCCTTCTTGTGTGATGTTTAAGGATGTGTATATTCTCTGTTGTCAAGATTCTAAGCTTAACCTAAGCATCGTTCTCTTACATTCAGTGGGTGGTAACTCAGCTATAGACCGACCAATCTAAAATGGGGCCATCCAAGCTGCTTTGCAGAATAGGCTGTGGCTCATCTGGGCCATGTGTGTTTGTTATGGGCTGTGCTAAAGAGAAAGGCTCTTTGGGCTTTGCTCATCTTACAGTTCACCAGAACACTGGAGGATGGGAAGAAACATGCAAAGAGTGTGGAGGCCACAGTGGAGGGAGGCCATTTCCTCCCGCTTTGCATGGCTCAAAGCCAATGATAGGGTGAAATCTAATTTCAATGAGGTAGAGAAATATAATCTAATTCTATTAAAAGCAGAACTGCAAAGCCACATGACAGAAGGTGCAGGGAATATATGAAGTGTAAACTGCTTTTTTATATTACAGTATCCGCTCACAACTTGATTTTCCCCAAACATTGCAATGTGGAGGTCATCAGCTGGACACACACTGTTCCTGCTCATTCAGGTTTTGTTGTTATTTTTTTTTATGTTTTTATTGTTTGGAGGTTTCATGAATTTACATAATAAATTTTAGTTCTTTCTCCCCCCCCCCCCCATGCCTCTCTCTCATCCCCCTTCTACAGCACAAATCTTAAAAGGTCTTATTAATAATAATAATGAAAACAAAAACAAAAACACACAACTCAGTACCAGCTATTGGGATAAATCTGAAAGATCAGAGAGACAGAACAGGCCACAGCTAACCTCACCTCACCAGCTTTTCAGCTGATCTTGTTTCCTCGAACAGGAAGCCTCTGAGTCCTCACCTGAATGGATCTCAGCTGAACTGCTGCTAAAAGCTTAAAAAGCCTCTGGTTCCTGGTTTTCATGCCTTATATACCTTTCTGCTTCCTGCCATCACTTCCTGGGATTAAACGTGTGTGTTATCATGCCTAGCTGTTTCCAGTGTGGACTTGAACTCACAGAGATCCAGATGGATCTCTGCCTCTGGAATGCTAGGATTAAAGGTGTGAGTGCCACCATTGCCTGACCTCTATTTTTAGCCTAGTGGCTGTTCTGTTCTCTGACCTCCAGATAAGTTTACTGGGGTGCACAATATATCAACCACACCCTTCCTCCCAGCAAGTTCTCCAGTTTCCTGTCTTCCTCTTGTGTGTGACATTTCCCTGCACTTGTTATATTTGTTATATTGAATGCCTTGGTCTAGCACCACTCCTCCATCAGATTCGATACTTCCTTAGAAAAGGTGCCTTCAGTCCTCTGAGGTCTCCTTTCGCTGTAGAAAACACGTCCTTCACAAAGCACTCTAGTGTGACCAGTTCTTGCTTATGGTGCTTTTGGCTAAATTTAGATATATACCATTACCTTATTTTGTTAATTTTTGTCTTTGCCACCAGACAGTTGGCCCGGTGAAGGAAGCAACCATGTTTATTTACTATGTGTTCTCTGCATCTCACACAAAACAGAACAACATGTCTGTTGAATGAGGAGTGTGCCCATGTGATCATTTCCAACAATATAGTTTTACTAGAAAGATATAGCTGTCTGCGTGGGCAAAAGTGCAGGGGCCAGATTTCACAGCCAAAGACCCTGTCAGGCAAAGCAGGAACCTGAAGTTAGGGCCACTGCAACCTTTAAACAAACCCAGATGAGGCTAGAGTCCCTACAGCAAGCCTCAGGGCTCCTCTCACTTCTGTCAATGAAGAACTAAGCGTTTTAATGGGACTCAAGGTTACTTTTCTGTGAGAGGGCTAAATAATGAGAGGCTGTGACTGAAAGGAAACAGAGAAAATGAAGAATGACTTTAATTATGAACAATGTGTCAAAGAAATGCTTCCCAAATTAGTCTTTTCTGGAAGTAAAACAAATCTTCTTATAACTGTCTTTAACCCTTAGTCCTTCTCTTTTATACATACACATAGATACACACACACAAACACACACATAGACATACAAGCATACACACATATAGACACACACACACACACACACACACACACACACACACTTGCCGGTGTTCGGGTCAGTTTCTAGTAACATTAATAAAAAGTGTGAGTTAATTACAGGCATTAAAGCTTTCTGTCCAAGGTATTTCCTTTCCAAAGACTGATTTTTCTCTTATTAGCCTGGGGAAGGCATGCCTTTGAGCTTGAAGAAAGTCTGTTTCCAGTGACAGACAAGGTGCCAGTCCCCTCCTCTCACCTACCTAGTGTCTCACATCACAGGATGCACCACAGGGGCCCAAGGGTCAGAAATCTCACACAGCCAGTGGTGTCTTTGAAAGGGAGCTGGGCTGCAAAGTTCCTTGAGAGAGGGGAAAACTCTTGGGATGGCTTCTTTGCTGACATTTGTTTTTAATCTAGCACAGTTCTCCAACCCGGGTTCACAGAGCTGCTGAGTACTCTCTGAAACCTTAACAGAGACATCAATCAGTCCCCATCACAGCGGTGGGGGAGCATTTAAAATGAAGGAGGAGGTGTCGTTTTGATCTCTTTTTTCCTTCTATGTCAGCAAGTAAGAAAACCTCAAGAGTTTAAAAAAAATGATTTGGAGGCTGGTGTTCTCTGCTGCTCGCACCTCTCGCCAGGTATTAAGGAAGTGTGTTGGGAGGGAGAGTAGTCAGAAAATGGATGAGAATGAAAAGCAAACAGAGAGAGGCCTATACATTTGGGGTGGCAGATGCAAACTCTATATGGTGGCACTGTAATAATAACATTGCAATTTGAAACCTCAGGAAAAGCAAGGAAAACCAGTTCATAGCGAAATTTGAGATTTCCCATGTAATAAATTTTCATGAGCAAGAGCCCAAATCTTTCAGTGTTTTGAAGTCATTTTTCAGACTAAGTTTATTGTTTGTTATCTGTTTTTAACTTTGCATACTTAAATGTATCTTCTAGATGTTCAAGAGGGGAGTTCATCATGTGCATGACTGGTGTGATCTTTGATGTATGACGACTCCTCTAAGAATACCCAAGTCTTCTGCAAGTGTCATGGGAACACAAGACAACTCCATCCCATTCTAAGGAGTTGTCAGCTGAAGAGTCCATTCACTAGGAGGTCTGTGTGCAGAGAAAAGCAACTGTGAACAGAGTGCCTGAGGACAGATGAGGAGCTGATGCCAAAGTCACGTGGAAGGCAGCCAGCAGGACATAAAATGTCAGAGCTGAGATCAACCAGATGTGTACAGAAATTGACCAACTATCTGAAAGGACAAAACTGGACTGTTTTTCTTCCTCACATGAAGGAAAGATGGGAGTTAAGGAAGACTAGGTCCTCCTCGATCATCACATACCACTCAGTTCTAAAACAGAACTCTGAAGTTGTTACAGAGTGATCCCCACTAAAAACTCAGGAAAATACCCAAAGAGCAAAATACATGTGGAAATGCTGAGGTCGACATAGCTTCTTTACAGATGTCTCCTTGTCAAATCTTGGATGAGTTCATCGTCCACCACTGGACTCCCAGGTCCAAAGAGAGACTGGCCAGGGCAGAGAAACAAAGATGATGACTGAGATACATAATGTGTTGACTTTTGTGTCACTGTGATTGAAACACTTGACAGCAGCAAGGGAGGAAAAGATTTGGACGGCCCGGGTTTCAGCCCATCGTGACAGGGATGCGTATGTATGGGTGGCAGGAGAGTGTAAGGAAACAGATGGTCATATCCGAAAACACCATGGCTGGATGGAACCAAGGCCAGGCCCTTTGAGGACCTTCTGCTAGTCAGTTCACACTTCCAGGAACTCCACAACCTCCCTGATACAGTACCACTGGTGCTAGGAAACAAGTACTCCCAAATAAACTATGGGGGACATTTCAAATCCAAATCACAGCACAGCTTTCTCTAGGTTATTGTGGAGAGCCTTTCTCAATTGGATTCTGTCTGAAAGGTTCAGTACCCCTGGACCTCATGAAGTACATGCAGCAGCTCTCTTCCTCAACACTGCTCTTCCATCTTAGACAAATGAGCAGGACAGTAGAGTGGCAGCATCATGACGATGACTTTGAAGTTTAACTTCCAGGTTGTGCAGAACCAAGACTGAAGGGGAAATATCTGTACTTGCATTCATAAAAGGCTCTGTGCTCTGGTACCAGCCTTCCTTTCCAAAGTGTCGGTGGCACAAAGGGTCCAGATATCCCTCTCCATCACCTGGTAATTAGAACAACTCCCCCTACTCCAGAAAGCAAGCAGCTACCTTTCATCTAATGGTAGCTGGACTCAAGTTAATTGCTTTTGTTCTATCATCAAAGATGACAGAGAAGGAGGCATTGTATTTTACATTTCTCTTGTTTGAAGTCTCAATATTAAATAACTTAAGATTTTCTTCTCAGAAGGAAAGCCTGATAATAGAAAATCACTAACTACTTTTATGTGGAATTCTATATAGAAAGCATACATTATTTATATTTAAGAAAGATTAAGTATTAATTTAAAATAGGAAAAAAGGAAAATTACCAGAATATTTTGAGTGGAGAGAAGATACCCAAGACAGGCTGACTATGAAGGTTTTCTTAATTTTGGATGCTGAAAGTCATACCAGTGTGTCATTGCCTCTGTTGAGGGTACCAGGGAAAATGTGAGGGGTACATCTCAAACAGAGAGCCAGTATCAGCCTCAGCTTTTCATAACCACCAATATGGGAGTCAAAGTTACATTTTTAAGTTTTAATTACTATGCTTAAGAGATCCATAAAACAGAAATGCCTCTGATCTGCAAGCCTTTTGCCCAAGGACAGATAGTTCCTGAAATGCTGGAGGCTATTGTTTGAGAGATAACAAGTTACATGTTTTCACTCCCCTAAACAAGTTTGTTTGACACATCTGCACCAGATGTGCTTGATCACATGTGGGCAGGAGGTTCACAGGCAGGAAATAGATCAGGATGTGGGCTTGTGTCTGATAGAACCTAATGGGAAATGTAATGAATTATGAGTTTCCTTCTTAAGCCCTTGCCATACTTGATTCTGAGCCATTTCTCTGAGAACCTGGGTATGGACCTGGCCAGAGCCCATCCACCTGACCAGTATTTAATTAAAGCTTGCTTCAAATTTTGCTTTCAATTGTGGTAGTGGTCTTGTTCTCAATCAGTGGGATTAACACCTGCTCTCCCAAGAACTCATTACAAGAGATGCTATCTTAGTTAATGTCCTATTGTTAGGAAGAGACACCATGATTTCTTAAACAGTTCCAGTCCCTGTGACTAAGCATTCAAATATACGTGCTTATGAGGGGCACTTCTCATTCAAACCACCACATTCCACTCCTTAGCCCTCAGAAGCTTGTAGTCATATCATAATGCAAAATGCTTTTAGTTCAACTTCAAAAGTCCCCATATTATTCCACAGTCTTGACGCTGTTTAAAAGTCCAAAGTCTCTTCTGAGACTCAAGGCAGTCTCTTAACCATAACCCCTGTAAAATCAAAAATGCAAATTATATACTTCTAACATACAATGACACAAAATATATTACCATCCCAAAAGGGAGGAACTTGGACACAGAGAGAAAATACTGGGTCAAAGTAATACCAAAATCCATGAGGACAAAGTTCAAATTCTGCATAATCCAGACTTCACCTTTCCAGCTTCACACAAGGGATGGCCCTGACAAATGCCTGGCATCAATGGCTTCCCTTCACCTCAGAGGAAGAGTCCACAACCCCTTCGTTGCATTCTTCTTGACTCTAAATTTAGAACCACATGGCAGAAGCTACCACGTTCTTCTATTTGCTGGGGCTGGAACTCGGCCCCTCTTTGAATTAACTTGCAACAGCTTTCTGTTTTCATGGTTTCCTTTGTTGGCTTTAACTCTTTTTCACAAGTTTGAAGCTCTGCTGGGTGGGTCTTGCTCTGAGGGCACTACTTCCTTTATTCCATTTTGAACCAGGTCTGTCTTTAAACCTTTTACATCCTTAAGCACAGGACTGGGCTCCAATATTGCAATCTGGTGATCTTTTTCTCCTCTAACTCTACATTTATTTTACATTTCTCTTTTCCTCTGCCCCCAACTTCTCTTTCATTGTAGTGCTACATAAGAGTGATCATTAATACTATAGGACACAGTATTAGGCTCTCTTGAAATCTCTCCTGCTAAGAGCATTAGTCCAAAACTCTTCAATTTAACTTCAGGATTTTCAAGACAAGAGCAAAAAGCAGCCACATTCAAAAATGGTCTTTAAGCTAGATGATAATATTCTTCCCCTGTGAAACCTCTCGAGCAAGGTCCCGACAGACCACATCACCCTCAGCACCACTGTCTTCCATGCTTCTACTAGGAGGGCCCAGTAAGCCCCGCTTAAAGCATTCAACTGCTTTTCTATTCTGAAGTCCCGAAGTCTTCTACATTCCTCTAAACAACAGCATAGTCAGGCCTGTCACGGCAATGCATCACTCTTGTGCCAACTTCTGTCACAGTTACTGTCCTATTGCATGAAGAGACAATATAACCAAGGCAACTTTTATAAAAGGGAACATTTAATTGGGGGCTTGCTTACAGTTTCAGGGGATTAGTTCATTATCATCATTGTGGAAAGCAGACACGCATGATGTTGGAGCAATAGCTGAAAGCTTTACATTTTGATCCATAGGCAGAGAGTGAGAGCAAAAGTGAGAGAGAGAGAGAGAGAGAGAGAGAGAGAGAGAGAGAGAGAGAGAGAGAGAGAGAGAGAGAGAGAGAGAGACTGTGCCTGGTGCAGGATTTTGAGACCTCAAAGCCTACCCCCAGTAACCCAGCTCCTCCAACAAGGCCCACCCACTCCAACAAAGCAACACCTCCTAATCCCCCTAATTCTTCACCAACAGTTCCATTCCCTAATAACTGAGCATTCAAATACACGAATATTGGGGACTCTCTCACTCAAACCACTGTAGATGCACATCCATCTCTAGAATGGTGTCTCCAGCATCCTAAGAAGCTCCACTAAGCCTTCACAGTTAGCATTACTGTTCCCACTGGGGACCAAGCTTCAACATATGAACATTCAGGGAATAAATCACAGGGACATTTCTTTTTTTTTTTTTTTTTTTTTTTTTTTTTTGGTTTTTCGAGACAGGGTTTCTCTGCGTAGCTTTGCGCCTTTCCTGGAACTCACTTGGTAGTCCAGGCTGGCCTCGAACTCACAGAGATCCGCCTGGCTCTAGGGACATTTCTTAAGAACAAATTGCTTTTGCCTGGCTTTTTTGACAGTTTCTATTCCTTGGCACAAACCTTTGCCTGTAGATTAGTGGATGACAAAATCTTGATTTAGCTCTGTCTTTCTTATAAGCCTCAGATTTAAATATATTCAAGTGACTATTTGTTGTCTCCATTTCTTTTCTTTTTTGTATGTATGTCTCAATCACTTTATTTTTTTTTTTATTTTACAATACTATTCAGTTCTATATAACAGCCACAGATTCCCTTGTTCTCCCCCTTCCTGTCCCCCTCCCCTTCCCCCCCAGCCCACCCCCCCATTCCCACCACCTCCAGATCAAGATCTCCCCAGAGGACTGAGATTGACCTGATAGACTCAGTTCAGGCAGGTCTAGTCCCTGTTGTTGTCTCCATTTCTAATACAGGTGCATCAGATGAAACATTTTAACACTGACATTATTGTGGGTATTAGTATTGACATATTACGACACTTATGAATAATGTGGACTGCCTACATACTCACCTAATCCTGGTTTCTCTCCTCATTGATCTGCACAATTGATCACTATCCAACTGCTCAATTTTTTTCCTGTCTCACTTGGGTCTCTTCCTCCTTTCTTCTATCAATTTGATCTATCCACTATTAGATATCTTTGTTAAGTGTGTAGTCTATCCCAAACATCACTCTAATTTTTCGATACATAATACTTCATTTAATTATCATTATTCAAACAAATTGCAACTCCTGGTTTACAGAGAAAGAACCTGAGATTCAAGTTTATGAGGCGATAGAAAAGGATGCAGGGAGAGGAAGGAAGTGAGAAGGTTTAGAGAACAGGTCAGTTTGGGATAAAGAAAGCACATTGCTTAAACAACAACAGAACTTCCTTTGCATTATTAGGCCTGAGTTCTACTCAAATGGTGCTGCTGCTGCTTGGGCAAATCACCAAAGCACAGTGAGCTCCTATGGGTCATGAACTCCGTGTCTGGAAGATAAAGTTCCCCCTTCTGTCTGCAATTCTGAGCACTCCACCTATGCACTCACCTCATCTGTGGTCAGTAAACATCCATCACCCACATGATCCATCTCCAATGGTTCCATGTGCTGAGCATGTTTTCTTCTTTCATCCTCCTTTTTCTAATTATATTCATTATTCAGTATTCAAGTGAGGATGTTGGTGCCTGGATCTCTATAGATTGCCAAACCTGCAGATGCTCAAGTCCCTCATTTATATTAGTACAGCATTTGTATGTAACCTGAGTATATCTCATACATATTAAATTGGATCTAAATTACTTATGGCAGATAATTATCATAGTTAATCATGATTTTCATGTAGAATAAAGTGCTCTTTTTGGTATATCTTTTTAGTGAGGGCAGTTCTAGAAACATTTAAGAGATAGGACAAATTGAGGGAGGAAAAACCTGTCCTGAACATGGGTGGCCCCATCCAACAGGCTAAGGGCCTATGTAGAATGAACAGGGAAGAGGAGGCCTGCCTGACATTGTGTGTAAACTGCAGTCCTCCCAAGCAAATGCACCTACTGCTTCTGCCATCACTTGTGGACATCAGACCCCAGCTTCCTTAACCTTTCATCATGGACTCACTCTAGTGTCTGTCCAGGTATTTTCAATGCCTTTAACCTCGGGTTTGGCTACATTACTCATTCTCCCTGTTCCAAGGTACCATGCTTCCCAGAATGAGCATCTAATGGATTCTCTGGTCCTCTGTCCATCATGCATCCGTCGTGTAGACCACTCTTCATTAAATACCTAGACTCCAACTGCTTATGCTCATCTAATACTTCCCCTAATATTTTACTAATTCTATTCCTTTAGAGAATTCTCTTTGATACACTACAACAAAATGAATAGTCAGCATAACTACGCATATGTTTAGGAAATAATGGAGAAACATCTATATGTGCTCAGTATAGGTTTTTACTTGTTAATATATTTTCAATCCCCTGGTTGAATCCAAGGGTGCAGACAAAGAGAGGCAGCTATACTGTTTCCTGTTGCCTTTCTTATTTCTCTGAAAACCCTGTTTTGGGATTTGGAAATTCATTACAGTGACCATCTCCCTTTCTGCCTCTACTTTTTACACTGTGTAGGTAAGCTAGCATTATCCATTAGAATTTATTCACGTATTCATCTAAAGCACATCCTGATATGCAATGTACAGAATTCATAGTGCCTCATCACTGGACTGAGCCCTTCCAAAGTGGGTTCCTAACCAATCCTGAGTACACTGCATAACACTCCAGTGCTGTGGGATGGTCTGTATGTTAAATGTGTTGCTCTGATTGGTCAATAAATAAAACACTGATTGGCCAGTAGCCAGGCAGGAAGTATAGGTGGGACAAAGAGAGAGGAGAATTCTGGGAAGTGGAAGGCTGAGGCAGAGAGATGCTGTCAGCCGCCACCATGAAATGCCAGATGTAAGGTACTGGTAAGCCACGAGCCACATGGCAAGTTATAGATTAATAGAAATGGGTTAATTTAAGATAGAAGAAATAAATAGCAAGAAGCATGAGCCATTAGGCCAAACAGTTTAAGTAATATAAGTCTCTGTGTGTTTGATTGGGTCCGAGCGGCTGCGGGACTGGCGGGTGAGAGAACTTTGTCCTGACCGTGGGCCAGACAGGACTGGAGAACTCTCCAGCTACACTCCAGAGGTGTTCTATAAATATTAGAATGATAGAAGATTGAGTTAGTAAACTATTCAGGTCGTCAGGTCACAGCCGTCATTGGCTTTTGCTGAGTGACCTCTACATCTACAGTATGCCTATGGTCATGCTGTCATTTTCATGCTGTGAAGGACAAAGGACTAGGGAGCCATCTGAGCCAGTGGTCCTGTTTTCCTCAAACAGCACAGAAAACCTTATTACAATAACCTTCAGGAAAGGGTCAGTATCCTCTAGTGAGATGCTTTAATAGAATCACAGGGTGATGGAAAGGAGTTTTTCTGTGCCAGCAACTTAGTATGTTCCTGTTCCAGCTGCCCTGCCAGGGATTGTAATTCAGGAACTAATCTCAAACTGAGGAGAAGCAAACCTGAGATGCTTCCTGAAAATGGCTAAATGTTGTCAGCAGAGATGCAGTGAGGGATTCAGCTATGTTCGGAGCTATCTAGACATAGAATGCACTTTTGCTGAATCCTATCCATCTGCAGGGTCATGAAGACTCGCAACACTCACATCTCCCAATGGAGTTCTTTCAGCTTTGTGCTTTTTCTGGCAAGAAGAAATACAGACACTTGTGATTTACTACTGGGCACTTACAGGGATATAGAGTAAACTGTTTCTTAGGAAACTCGGGGCTGAAATGAGAAAATCAGAAAATAAAAAGTTTCTGTGTTAAAATACATACATATCAGAGATCTTGAAAACTGACAAAATATTTTATATTCCTGAGAACCAAAAAATTCTTTTATTTCCATTACAGCTTTTGGAACTTCTGGGTTACCCTAGTTCCCTTTCTTGCTTTAGGGATTCCAGTGTTATGACTGAATGAGAGAAGCTATTCTCTTTGTTTCTAACTTTCACTTCCCCCGGGAGGAAGGAGTAGCTTAATTAATTGCAGCAATTAGATGGAGCTTCTTAGTTCTTTTTCTTTTCTTCTTCTTTTTTTTTTTTCAGAGAAGTGATCAATCATCACTGTTTTTGTGTGATTCCATTCTTCTGGAAGTGGAAGACTGCTATCTTTGCTGCTAATTATTCCAGAATCATGAAGAGGGGATAAAAGATTAGCTGACACTTTCCAGTAATCCAAACAATATTATTTGTGAGGTTACTTCTGCAATAAGCAAGCAGAATGAACAATAAACTCACTTTGATCTCAGGACATGGTGTGGAAGTTGCAGTCATTTCACTGAAGAGAGAAAGGTAATGGCATTAACAAAGAAGGTGATGAAAGAGGGGGGAAGATGAGTTAACATTAGAACAGATATTATGACAAAATTTGGAGAGACAGAAAGTGAAAATCCTGAGACATGAGATTATGAAATCAGGCAGAACAAAATGAAGGTCATATTCTACACAGAGCAGGGGAAGTAAAGACTTTCCCACTGTAGACATAAAATTGAAACTGGCAAGTAAGGCACAAGGTGGAAATGAAACCTGGAACAAATACGAGGGATTTGAAATGAATAGCTACCAATTACCTTTGTCTCTGTATCAGCTAGAAAACAAAACAACCCCAGAATAAAAGGGATTGAACCACTATGGGCTTCTACTGGAATACAGAAGTTTCAAACTTTTTTGTTCGAGTATTTAGAGAAAGTATAGCCTGTCAACTACTATCTGTTCACCCTAAGGTGAGGCAGGTTACAAAACACCTTTGTCTACAAACAAAATACTGCTGGTGAAATTCCAAAGCCATGATGAGACTTTTTGAGAAAAGACCTTTTCACAAAATGACAAGAGGTACTAACAAAACTCAACAGGAGAAATGAGCCTCATTATTATTCTGAAGAATGATTGGATATGAACAACAACAACAAAAATCTATATTGGATAGCTTGAAGTACAAAAGAAAAAGTCCAAAACAATGAAACAGAAAAGCCTACTGTGCAGAAAACAGAATAAAAGTTAGCAACTTAACAAGAAGAAATTGCCTTGATAACATATATTTGGTGTCAGGCCTTGTTTCAAGGACAGTATATATGAATGTATGTATATGTATATGTATGTATGTATATCTGTGTGTGTATTTTCACATAAATATCTTATGAATTATGTGTTATTATAACTCCCATTTTATAGGTATGGAAACTGAGGACAGAAAAGTGAAGTGAAGTGCACCTATTAAATGGTGAAGTTATAATCAGTTTAATTTCATTTATTGTTTGAATTCTACTTTCCATCTTGAGCATGATGTGAGAAGTCATTGTTTCCTTGTTATAATAGAATGCAATGAATATGGAACAATACAGCTGCAACAGAGGTTTCAGAGGTGAAAAACTAATAGTTAAAATAATAAAGTTTAATGGGAGTCAAAAGAGTCCAAGATAAAATAGAGAAGACATCAATGAGAGTGGAGTAAAAGCAATAAAAATATGAAAAAGCGACATAAAAGACAAATGACAAAGGTTTAAAAAATAATGAGAAGAAAAAATCCCTGAATTAATGTTCTAATCTGAATATTTAAATGTCATTGTACATTAAAGGATGTGTATGTGCCCGTTACAATCATCATTATATGATGAATTTCAGAATACCAGTGTGGTGGTTTGAATTGGAAATGTCTCGCATGGTCTCAGATATTTAAACATTTTGTCCCCCGTTGGTGGTGCTGTCTGGGAGGTTTAGGTAGTACAGCTTTGCTGAGGAAGTATGTCACTGAGGGGGTGGGCTTTGAGATTAAAAAATATTGACCTCCTTTGCAATTTCTCCTGTATCCCCAAGACCATCACTGTTCTCTTCCAAATTCATGTGCGCTTTTTTTAAAACCCAGGAAATCCACTAAGTGCTGGCTATAGTATGAGAGTATAGGACCATCAACTTGATCATAGGTGTCCTCTCAAAAGAGATTGGAGAAGGACATTACATATGCACCACAGGAACAATCCACCAAGATGAAGTCTTCATTCTGAACATTTATGTCCCAAATACAAGGGTATCCACATATGTAAAAGAAACATTACTAAAGCTTAAGTCACACATCAAACCCCACACAATAGTAGTAGGAGACATCAACACCCGACTCTCACCAATGGACCGGTCTGCAAGACAGAAACTTAACAGAGAAATAAGGGACCTAACAGATGTTATGACTTAAAAGAAGTTAATAGAGATCTACACAATAATCTATTCTAACACTAAAGAATATATCTTCTCCTCAGCACCCTATGGAACCTTCTCTAAAATTGACTACATACTTGGTCACAAAGCAAATCTCAACAGATTAAAAAAAAAAAAAAAACAACTGGAATAACCTCCTATATTCTATTGGACCACCATGGCTTAAAGTAAGATTTCAACAAAACAACAGAAATTACAGAAGGCCTACAATCTCATGGAAACTGAATGATGCTCAACTGAATCACCAATGGATCAAGGAAGAAATAAGAATGAAGTTAAAGATTTCCTAGAATTCAATGAAAATGAATGTACAACATACCCAGACTTTTGGGACACTATGAAAGCAGTGCTAAGAGGAAAATTCATAGCACTAAATGCCCACATAAAGAAGATGGAGATATCTCATACTAGCAACATAACAGCACAACTGAAAGCTCTAGAACAAAAAGAAGCAAACTCATCCAGGAGGAATAGACACCAGGAAATAATCAAATTGAGGGCTGAAATTAATGAAATAGAAACAAAGAGAACAATACAAAGAATCAATGAAAAAAAGACTTGGTTCTTTTCAGAAAATCAGCAAGATAGACAAGCCCTTATCCAAATTAACCAAAGGCAAGAGAAAGCATCCAAATCAACAAAATCAGAAATGAAAAGAGAGACATAACAACAGACAATAAGGAAATCCAGAGAATCATCAGGTTATACTTCAAAAACCTGACTCCACCAAATTGGTAAATCTGAAAGAAATGGACAATTTTCTGGAGAGGTACCACATACCAAAGTTAAATCAAGACCAGATAAACTATTTAAATAGACCAATAACCACCAAAGAAATAAAAACAGTCAATAAAAGTCTCTGAACCAAAAAAAAAAAAAAAAAAAAAAAAAAAAAAAAAAAAAAAAAAAAAAGCCCAGGACCAGATGGTTTCAGCACAGAATTCTACCAGATTTTCAAAGAAGAGCTAATACCAATACTCTTCAAGTTGTTTCACACAATAGAAACAGAAGGAATATTACCAAACTCTTTTTATGAGGTTACATGCTGTGGGATGTTCTGTATGTCAAATGTGTTGCTCTGATGGGTTATTAATAAAACACTGATTGGCCAGTAGCCGGGCAGGAAGTATAGGCAGGACAAGCAGAGAAGAGAATTCTGGGAAGTGGAAGGCTAAAAGAGGACACTGCCAGCTGCCGCCATGACAAGGAAGATGTAAGGTACCTGTAAGCCACGAGCCACGTGGCAAAGAATAGATTAATAGAAATGGGTTAATTTAAGATATAAGAACAGTTAACAAGAAGCCTGAGCCATTAGGCCAAACAGTTTAAATAATACAAGCATCTGTGTGTTTATTTTATAAGTGGACTGTCGGACTGCCAGGGCTTGGCAGGACCCAGAGAGTAAACTCCAGCTACAAATGGCACCCAACGGGTTGGCAAGAGTTTCCACCTAAAACCTGAAAAAAGATTCTAAAACAGAACTAAAAACAGCTTCCTAGTTGTCTCTCTCAAGTTGGTCACAGCCTGCGGGTTTGAGCTACTATGGCAGGTTCCTGGCATGCTTGCTTGACCAGTAGTATGGCAGGAATGAGGCAAGCAGCACATTACACTGCTGCTGTGTGGTGGATTTAGCCTTTTCTAGTACAAAAAAAAAAAAAAAAAAAAAAAAAAAAGGTTTCTGGGCTACACGCTGCTTCTGAGAGTTGGACCCCGAAGCTGGCGGTAAACTGTACCACCGCCATGTTGGGAAGCTGAGGTGGGCAGAGCCAGCAGCCACAGCGCCATTTCAGTCTTAGAAATGCTACAGTTTAAAACAATAGGTTCACAATAGGACAGATTCAGATGTAATAATAGTTTACAATGTGTATAAAATATATGTAGGCTTGAAAGAGACAAAAAAGTAATATATACAGCTATATAAACAAATACATAGTTTTAAAAAATAAAGTCTTTAAAGAGACAGTGAAAGTAGTATAAAAAAATAATCCACGTAAAGATGGATATTACACAGAGAATCTGGATTGTGTTGTTTTTGGGATTTTTAACTGCAGAAAAACATTTGATCATAAAAGCTGTTGAGTTAAACAAATGTGGATATTTTAAAGGTACCTTGACTTCAAAATTTGGATGTAAGGATATGTTGCTTTGGAAAGAAGACTCTGCTTTTGTTTCCACAGAAAGCCAGAGGCTATGGATTTGTTCCAGATTAAGATATACCAGGTTTTACCAGCCAAGACCCCCTGAAAGGTCTCCGATGACACCATGGCCCAGATGATCCAATATCTGAAACAGTTTCAAGGCAACTGGCACAGACAATACACCCCCACAGACTACTCCATAATCCTAAATTTTTTTGTGTCCCCATAAGATACAGTGCCCCCCTCCAGCAGGAAGTAGTAAGAAAAGCTGTGCCCAAGTTCCCAAATATACCAAGCTGGCTTTGGAGATGGAATTGGCTCACTCCTTCTCTAAACCCAGGCATATTGCTTAAAAAAATGGTTAAGAGATTCTTGTGTCTCAAATCAAAAGAGCCCTCTGGTGTGGGACAGAGAAAAACCAATATTTTTATTTAAAACAAGTTGATTATAAATGTGATCTCTTTCTAAAGAATAAAAGGGGATATGATCTAGATATACAGGATATAGTATAGGTATGATAGGATAAAAGGATAGATTAATGAACCTACTTTTAAAGAGCAACTTGTTAAAATGTTTTACATTGCTATGGATTTTAGTTTATTGATACAAATTTAAAGTTAATTTTGTTATACTGTGTGTATATTTCTACTCTTGTTCAAAGTATTATGTTTATGTAACTCATTTAGATTGTAATGGATAATTAAGAAATACAGATAATTAGTCTTCTATGATAGTCAAACTTGTAGCATGTTAGTTAAGTTTTCTAGGTATACATAGATATATTTCAGATAGACAGGTAATCTTCAAACACTTCAAAGACCTACAGAATATGGCATTTAAAATATTTTTTAAAAATTTAGACTTTCTGGACAGTGAGACATGTCTGCTCCTGGCAGCACTGATTTACTTCAGACAGGAGGATGGGCATCAAAGACACTCCATATGGAGTTTATCTTCACCTTGGCAAAAAAAAAAAAAAAAAGAAACTGTTCTTGCCTGGACTGCTTGATTGACTGGACATGCAGGACCCATAGAAAGGTGACCACTGAACTTTGCTTTGCAAAATAGTCCTTCAGATTCCTGCTTCACAGAGGAAACTGCCAGACATTCTATACAACACAGAGAGAAATGACTGAGAGACTCTAGGCCTGTGGGCTGAAGACAGATGCCCTAACTTTACAAAAGAACTTTGGATGACTGTCCAGGCTGCTGGACAAAGGTCTACTCTTACAAGACTCCCAAAAGTTGCTTGCATCTTTTTCCCATTTCTCAGATTATAGTATATCCTTCTGAGGTCTTTGATGTAGTTGAAGACTAGAGATAGTTACAATTTTCCTTAGTTATGATAAAAGATAAGTTAGATATGAAACCTTAGACTCACAAATATAAGATAGATAGGCTATCTTCTTTAATTTTGCCAAATAGAGTAGTTATTATAAATAGACTAGATATTATAACTGTAATTCTTGCTTCATAATTGTTTTATTATCTGTAATTTTACTATGTAAAAGTTAAAGCCTTCCTTATTGAAAAAAAGAAAAGGGGAAGTGCTGTGGGATGTTCTGTATGTCAAATGTGTTGCTCTGATTGGTTATTAATAAAAAACTGATTGGCCAGTAGCCAGGTAGGAAGTATAGGTGGGACAAGCAGAGAAAGGAATTCTGGGAATTGGAAGGCTAAAAGAGGACACTGCCAGCTGCCGCCATTACAAGGAAGATGTAAGGTACCAGTAAGCCGTAAGTGACAAGGCAAAGTATAGATTAATAGAAATGGGTTAATTTAAGATATAAGAACAGTTAACAAGAAGCCTGAGCCATTAGGTCAAACAGTTTAAATAATATAAGCATCTGTGTGTTTATTTTATAAGTGGGCTGTAGTGCTGTGGGGGCTTGGCGGGACCCAGAGAGAAAACTCCAGCTATAGTTACAGTTACCCTAATACCCAAACCACACAAAGATGCAGCAAAGAAAGAGAACTGCAGACCAATCTCCTTCATGAATATTGATGCAAAGATACTCAATAAATTATTGGCAACCCGAATCCAAGAACACATCAAACAACTTATCCACCGTGACCAAGTAGGTTTCATCCCAGGGATGCAAGGATGGTTCAACATACGAAAGTCTGTCAATGTAATACACCATATAAACAAACTGAAGGAAAAAAAAAACACTTGATCATCTCATTAGATGCTGAAAAAGCCTTTGACAAAATCCAACACCCCTTCATGATAAAGGTCTTGGAGAGATCCCAATACAAGGAACATACCTAAACATAATAAAGGAATTTACAGCAAGCTGACAACCAACATCAAATAAAATGGGGAGAAACTCAAAGCGATTATCAGTGGGATAAAACAAGGCTGTCCACTCTACCCATATTTATTCAATATAGTACTTGAAGTTCTAGCTAGAGAAATAAGATAATAAAAGGAGATGAAGGGGATATAAATTGGAAAGGAAGGAGTCAAACTTTCAATATTTGCAGACAATATGATAATATACATAAGTGATCCCCAAAATTCTACAAGGGAACTCCTACAGCTGATAAACTCCTTCAGTAATGTGGCAGGATACAAGATTAACTTCATAAAATCAGTAGCACTCGTATATACACATGACAAATGGGCTGAGAAAGAAATAAGAGAAACATCACCCTTTACAATAGCCACAAATAATATAAAATATCTTGAGGTAATTCTAACTAAGCAAGTGAAAGGACCTGTATGATAAGAACTTTAAGTCTCTGAAGAACGAAATTGAAGAAGATACCAGAAAAAGGAAAGATCTCCCATGCTCATGGATAGGTAGGATTAACATAGTAAAACTGGCAGTCTTACCAAAAGCAATCTACACATTCAATGCAATCACCATTGAAAATCCCAACACAATTCTTCACAGATTTGGAAAGAACAATTGTAGATGTAATTCCAAACAGTTTTATTAAATAAGAAACACAGAGCCAAATAAAGAGTTAAAAGCCCAAGAGGCCAAAGCACTAGCGAATAGCCTTTAGCTTAACAGTCAATGCTGTCCTTCCCCTGAGAGACAGATCTTCTCCTGTGTGGCCTATTTATTGCCTTTCTGTGTGGTGATATTGTGTTCCCCAAAATATTGTGCACCCTAATAAACTTATTTGGGGTCAGAGAACAGAACAGCCACTAGATAGACATAGAGGCCAGAAAATGGTGGCACACATGCCTTTAATCCTATCACTTGGGAGGCAGAGATCCATCCGGATCTCTGTGAGTTTAAAGCCACACTGGAAACAGCCAGGTATGGTAACAAGAGCCTTTAATCCCAGGAAGTGATGGCAGAAAGCAGAAAGGTATATAAGGCGTGAGGGCCAGGAACTAGACCTGGTTCAGCTTTTAGGCTTTTGAGGAGCACAGTTCAGCTGAGGCTTCCAGTCTGAGGAAACAGGATCAGCTGAGGAAATGGCAAGGTTAGGTGGCTGTGGCCTGTTCTGCTTCTCTGATCTTCCAGCATTCACCCCAATACCTGGCTCCAGGTTTGTTTTTTATTAATAAGACTCTTTAAGATTCATGTTACATTTCTCTTCTGTCTTCTCATTGGTTCTAAACCCAACCACATGACTTCCTTGTCACTGCCTGTCTATACAGACCTCCATGTCTCTGTGGTTGGTACTAGGATTAAAGGTGTGTGTCTCCATGCTGGCTGTGTCCTAGAACACATAGATACTTTGCCTGCCATGTGATTGGATTAAGGGCATGTGCTACTATGGCCAGACTTCTGCAAAATGGCTTGCTATTAGCTCTGACTCCCAGGTAACTTTATTTATTAACATACAAATAAAATCACATTTCAGCACAAATAAAATATTACAATATTTCCCCCTTTCTATTGTAGCTAGAGAGCTTCTCTCCAGGTCCCACCAACCCCCCCCCCCCACAGTCCCACAACCCACGCATAAAATAATCACTCAGACACTTATATTACTTATAAACTGTATGGCCGTGGCAGGCTTCTTGTTATCTACTTCTTCTATCTTAAAGTAACCCATTTTTATTAATCTATAGGTTGCCACATGGCTCGTGGCTTACCGGTACCTTACATCTTGCTTGTCATGGTGGTGGCTGGCAGGTCTCTCCGCCTCAGCCTTCCACTTCCCCCAATTTTCTTCTCTTTGTCCTGCCTATACTTCCTGCCTGGCTACTGGCCAATCAGTGTTTGATTTATTTATTACCCAATCAGAGCAACATATGTAGCATATAGAAACTCCCACAGCATTCTATTCTAATAAAAAGAAAATAGGAAAAAATTTATGAATAATATAAGAAAACAATAAGTATACAATAATAAATAAATATATACATAAGTATATATTTATTACAATATACACTTACAATATATATACAATAAGTAAAATATATACAATAAGTAAAATAAATATATACAATATATACAAGCAATAAATGCCTAAACAATGTCTAGTCCATTTGCATTTGACAAATTCAGAGAAAATGATTCCATTATCTATCCTATTTTGGTAAGTCCAAAATGTACTTGATTCACTTTCTATCCTAACTTATATTACTAACAGAACTATCTTATAATGTCTTTCAAATTTATACATTTACACCCCTTTAGTGAGTTTCTTTTCTGAAATTCTTAACAAGGAAAACTATAACTATCTAATCTTTAACTATAATTATATCTAATCTTCAACTCCCTCAGAGACCTAAGAAGGAAATAATATTCCCTGAAAAAGTAAAAATGGGAAGTGCACACAAGCAGCTTCCAAAAAATTTGTGAGTTGACAGAAATAGCCAGTTGCCTGGACAGTCACCCAAGGTTTCTCCACAGTGTTGGGGCATCATCTTCAGCCTATAGACTTAGTGTATCTGACAGACTCATTTGTGAAGTAGGATGTACACAAGGCAAACAGTTCGACCTCACATTTGGAGAGAGTAATCCATGTACCAGAAACACCTGAATTCCACTAGTGTCCTGTCATGATTTTAAATTCTGGAAATTGTTGATTTTTTTTTTTTAACTCAGCTGTCCATTCTTCTCAGCTTGTGTGTGTGGCTTCATCTTGGCATCCCATTCTTCTCCACATCCCTCTATTAAATGCCAGTCTACCATTGAGAGGTTAGACTCTGTCAACTTAGTAACTCTTTCAAGAATAACTATTTCAGCGGCGTTTCCACTGCACATTGAAAGCCATTGGTCCATTGCCTGTTCAGCTGCCTTCAAAGAAAGCGGCACTGTACCTTTTCCAGATTGCAAAGGCCACTTCAGGGTGCCATATTGTCCTGGCCTCAGAAGATGCCTTTTGTTAAAGCCACAACCACACACAGTAGTCCTTTGTTTCGTGTTCTGTCTGTCCATTTTGTCCTGTTTGTCAGTGGCCAATTCAAGGATACTTTGTTGTCCAGGGGCTAACTTTTGCCACAATGAAGGTTAACTCCATATGCAGTTTCTTCAATGCCCATATTTTCTCTAAAGTAGATTGGTACTTCCAGGAGCCGACACATCTCAATGTCATAAAAAAAGGGGAAAAAATTCTGTTATTAAAACATTTTAAATGCCATATTCTGTAGATCTCTGAAGGGTTTGAAGATGGCCTGTCAATCTAAAATATCTGCTCTATCTTGAAAACATACCTAATATGACGACCAATTTGAGTGTAATGTCTAACTACTAACTTTCATTTTTTTATATCCTAATAGTTGGTAATAATAACATTTAAGGATCAGCAAACTGCATTACACTGTTAAATGAACGGTACAAGGACAATATGTTGAACAAGATTAGAAATATATAAATAGCATTTTCTAACAATATCAATCTCAATACATATAATTTGTATACAATATACAAAAATTCAATCCAATGTAAAGTATTCAAAACTAGTAATTGTCTTTTAAAAGTAGATTCAATAATCTATCTTTTTATCTATATCATATCTATATCTTCTCTTTATTTTTGAGAGTAGATTCAATAATCTACCCTCTATTCTATCATTTCCATATATCCTTTTTTTAAAAATAAGAACCTTAAATCTAATCTCCTTTGCCTGCCATGTGATCAGATTAAGGGAGTGTGCTACCACTGCCAGACTTCTGCTAAATGGCTTGCTATTAACTCTGACCCCCAGGCAATTTTATTTATTAACATACAAATAAAATCACATTTCAGCACAAATAAAAGATCACCATAAACAATACTCAACATCATATGGGAAAACAAAAAATGTAGAATAGCTGAAAGAATCCTGTACATAAAGTAACCTCTGGAGGAATCATGATCCCTGACCTCAAGCTCTACTATAAAGCTATAGTAATAAAAACTGCTTGGTACTGGCATAAAAACTGACATGTGGACCAACGGAATCAAATTGAAGACTCTGACATTAATTCACACACCTATGGGCACCTGATTTTTGACAACGAAGCCAAAACTATACAAAAAAAAAAGCATTTTAAACAAATGGTGCTGGCATAACTGAATGTCAACACATAGAAGATTGCAAATAAATCCATATCTGTCACCATGCACAAAACTCAAGTCCAAGTGGATCAAAGACCTCAACATAAATCCAGTTACACTAAACTTAATAGAAAAAAAGTAGGAAGCACTCTTGAACACACCGGCACAGGGGACTACTTCCTAAATATAACACCAGTAGCACAGACATTGAGAGCAACACTTAATAAATTGGACCTCCTGAAACAGACAAGATTTTGTAGGGCAAAGTACATGGTCAATAAGACAAAATGACAGCCTACAGAATGGGAAAAGACATTTACCAACCCCACATCTGACAGAGGGCTGATCTCCAAAATACATAAAGAATTCAAGTTTGGGGATTTAGCTCAGTGGTAGAGCACTTGCCTAGCAAGCATAAGGCCCTGGGTTTGGTCCTCAGCTCTGAAAGGAAAAAAAAGGAAAGAACTCAAGACACTAGACATTAAAATACTGAACAATCCAATTTAAAAAAAAATGGTCCACATGACAAAACAGAAAATTATCAAGAGAAGAATCTCAAATGGCTGAAAGACATTTAAGGAAATGCTCAACATCCTTAGTCATCAAGGAAATGCAAATCAAAATGATTCTGAGATACCATCTTACACCTGTCAGAATAGCTAAGATCAAAATCACTGAAGACAGCTTATATTGGAGTGGATGTGGAGCAAGGAGAATACTCCTCCACTTTTGGTGGGAGTGCAAACTTGTATAACCAACCACTTGGTAAATCAGCATAGTGGTTTTTCTGTAAATTGGGAATCAATCTACCTCAAGACCCAGCTATACCACTTTTGGGCATATACTCAATGAATGTTCAATCATATCACAAGGAGACATGTTCAACTATGTTCATAACAGCATCATTCATAATAGCCAGAACCTGGAAACAACCTAGATGCCCCTCAATCAAAGAATGGATAAAGAAACTGTGGCACATATACACAATGGAGTACTACTCAGCAGTAAAAGATCAACAATATCCTGAAATTTGCAGGCTAATGGATGGAACTAGAAAATATCATCCTGAGTGAGGTAACCCAGACTCAGGACAAACATGGTATGCACTCACTCATGAGTGGATACTAGATGTAAAGCAAGGGATAACCAGACTACAACCCACATCTCCAAAGAAGCCAGGTAACAAGAAGGACCCTAAGAGGGTCGCATGAATGCCCAGCCAAAGAGAAATAGATAAGATCTACACGAGCAAACTGGGGGTGAAGTGGGGTAATGGAGGGCAAGGGATGGGGGATGAGAACATAAGGGAATGGGAGATTTGAGCTGGAACAGGGGCAGAAAGGGAGAGCAAGGAAAGAGATACCATGATAAACGAAGAAATGGGAATAATGAGAAACAGGGTCCTAAGGAAGTTCCCAGGAATCCACAAGGATGACCTCACCTTAGACTACCAGCAATAGTCGAGAGGGTGCCTGAATTGGCTTACTCCAGTAATCAGATTAGAGAATACCCTAACTCTCATCATAGAGCCTTCATCCAGTAATTGATGGAAACAGATGTAGGATCCATGGCTAGGAGCAAGCTTGAACTCTAGGAGTCCAGTTGATGAGAGAGAGGAGAGATTCTATGAACAAGGGACATCAAGATCATGATGGGAAAATGTACACAGGTGGCCAGCCAAACTAGTGGAAACACGTGAACTGTGGACCAATAGCTCTCGAGCCACCACGGTTCTGGACTAGGCCCTCTGGATAGGTGAGACGATTGTTTAGCTTGAACTGTTTGGGGGGGGCCCAAGGCAGTAGAATCTGGATCTGTCCCTGGATAACTAGAGGGCTTTTTGGAGCCCAGTGACTATTGTGGACACCTTGTGCATCCTTGTTGCAGGGAGGAGGGGTGTGGACCTCTCAAGGAATGTCTCAACTAGTGTTAACCAAAGGAATATATAGGCCAAAAAAAAGTTATAATTTTGAGTAGCCAAATTAACTCATATTCTGTCTGGGTTGGGGCAAGGCTTGATTTTGTCACTGATGTCCAGCAGGTATCTCAAACATCCAAGCAAGCAGGTATTTCCTACAAAAGAAGAATTTAGCAATCAGTCTGTTTAATCTTGTGACTCATTACCTTGTAGGAATACCTGAGGCACTGAAATATTTCTGCAGCAATCAGCAATTATTTTAAGACTAGCACAACTGTTGCAAAATAATTGTTTACACAGTGTGAAGATGTATCATTGTGATTGATTTAGTAAAGAGCTTAAATGGCCAGGAGATATAGGCAGGATTTCTGAGAAGAGAGAGGAAGAGGAATCTAGACACTTGAATTATACCAGAGAGATGTCAATGGGACACAGAGGGAGTTGGACATATAGAATGAAAAAAAGTAAAAAGCCATATGGTAAAATGTAGATTAATAGAAGCAGGTTAATTTAAGTTATAAGAGCTAGTGGGGCAAGTCTAAGCTAAGGCAGAACTTTCATAATTAATAAGTCTCTGTGTTGTGATTTGGGAGCTGGCTGGCTATCCCAGGACTTTACCATTGTCCAATTTTCTCAGGGTTCCCTAAAGATGCTATTACCCCAGACAACAGGAAGCAGTCTAGAATACATGATACCCACATTCCCAAGAAGTGGGGTGGGTGGTTTTTGGTCATTTGATGGATTATGGATGTTTATCAACATTTAGGGGGGTTGGTTGCAAGTTGCTGTTGGTCATAGAGAGGAAGCTGAGAAAAGGACATTAGATTCAAGGATCTCATTCTGAAAATAGAAGGGATGGATATAGAAATGACAGGATAAAGGGGTAAATTATTGAATCTGCTTTTAAACAAAAAAAGCAACTACAAGTCTCAAATATTTTACATTGGGGTTGATTTTTATTTATTGATACAAATTTAAGGTTATTTTTGTTATATTGTGTATATGTTCCTACTCTTGTTTAAGTTATTGTACCTATGCAGTTCATTTAACAATGTAATGAAAATATCTAGTCCTTGAAAACTATTATTATAAATTATTTAATATAATTAAAAAAATAAGAGTTAGTAGTCTTATATAACAATTAGACATGTAGTCATGTTAGGTATTTTTTGAAAAGTCAAACAAGATATATTTTAGATAAATAAGTGGTCTTCAAACACTTCAGAGATCTACAGAATATGTATTTAAGATGTTTTAATAACATAAGGATTTTCATGACAGTGAGACATGTCTGCTCTTGGGAGCACAAATTTACTTCAAAAAAGGATGATGTGTATCAAAGAACCTCCATATGGAGTTTGCTTTCAGTGTGGCAAAAATAGCCATTAGGCAAGAAACTGCCCTTGCCTTGACTGCTGACAGTATGCTGTCCAAATTGGACAAGTAGGACACAAAAGAAAGAGGTGGCCTAACTTTGCCAAGACAAGGGAGGACAGTCCTTCAAAATTTCTGCTTCACAGAAAACCCTGTCAGATATTCTAGGCCCGTAGGCTGAAGATGAATGCCCCAACATTGTAGAGGAACCTTGAGTGACTGTCCAGGCAGCCAGCTGCCTTTGCCATTTCTATAGTTTTGGAAGTTGTTTGCTCTGTACTTTTGGTCTCCTTGGGCAATATTATATCCTTCTCTAATCTTTGATGGGGTTGAAGGCTAGATAGATACGGTTATAGTTTTCCTTGTTACTTTGTTTCCTTGTTACATAAGAGATGTAAAATTTATAAGGTAGAGAAACATAAAAGTTTAAGTTGTTTATCCAAAAAGTGTTTTAAGGTCTAAAAAGGTATTTTTAGAATGGTAATGCAAGTTATGATAAAAAAAATTATTTAGTTATAAACCTTTGGACTTACCAATATAGATAATATAGTACTTTCTCCAAATTTGCCAAATACGAAGGAACATTGTGAATGTAACTCTTATTCGATAATTTTTTGTATTGAATATAGTTTTACTATGTTAGAATTAAAATATTTTCCTTTTAATTTAAATAAAAAGGGGGAAACATATTGAGATATTTGTATACTGAGTGAAGATGTATTTGTTGTGATTGGTGCAATAAAGATCTGAATGGCTAATAGCTAGGCAGGAGAGGATAGCAGGATTTCCAGCAGAGAGAGAAAGAAGTGAAAGGGATTAATCTGGGTGCTTGGGAAAGGCCAACAGGCGGCAGAAAAAGTTGGACATACAGGACAGAGGAAAAGTAATCAAGCCATATGATAGAGCATAGATTAAAAAAAACAGGATATTTATGTTATAAGAGCTAGTTAGAAAAAAGCCTAAGCTAAGACCAAGCTTTCATAATTAATAATAAGTCTCTGTGTTGTTATTTGTGGGCTGGTGGTTTCAACAGGAAAGCTTACTACACCCAATTGCAACAGGAAGTAGTTCATCTTGGGCCAGCTGACAGGGTATGTTAAGGGAAGAACAACTTCCTCATGGCTGAAACAAGCTAAAAACACCTGTTTTTACAAATCGAGTAGAGTAAATTTTTGCTTTAAACAGAATGTTCACCATTACAAAGGGAGTCTAGTCATTAGATTATTCAGTGATGCAAAGATCAGTGTGGAAATTTGAACTTTTTTTCTGTTTGTGGACTAATATCTCCAAGGTGTAATTAGAAAGGATAGAAAGAAGCCTGATAAGAATAAAATGATACCTGGGGAAATAATAATCATAAGAAAGTCAAACCTGTTACAGAAAAAAAGTACATTTTCCCTTACAGTAAAACACTGGTATAAATATACTTACACGGTCTGTTAAGTGGTTACATTTCAATGGTAAACAACAAACAATATGTGTCTACTCCTTTGCTCACACTTTTGTAAAAAGTCTCTATACTTTTGAAAATAGATGAAAGAACTGCTCCAGGGGCCAGAGATAATCAGTAGTCAAAGTATTTGTTGTATAATGATGGCGACTGCATTCAGATCCCTGCACCTACTGAAAAACCACACATCTGTAACTCCAGCTCCAATTTAATTCTCCCTACTGCTCTCTAGGGATGAGGTCAAGGCTTGTGTTATTACAAGGACTGTCACCTTGGTAGAGATTTGTCTTTTTCAACAAATCTTGACAAAGCTGAGATTTTATTTATTCTCATTGGCAATGTACTTATCCTTGGTGTGTTGGTACCTGTTGTGCAACAGTTTCCTCCAAGATTGAAACATTCCACTCTGTTGGGAAGCTCCTTAAGTAGGAATACAAACAACTCAAAAGAGCTCAGAAAGTCCCTGAAACTGACAAGATTCACTAGACCCCTCCTTGCCAGAATAAGCAATAAAAGCTGAGAGTCCCTCTCAGATGGAAGGAAGCTGAGCAGCAAGGGAGACTCTGAGAAGAGCTGACCACAGACCAGCTCCCTGGAAGAAGCAGAAACCAGCCAGCTGCTTGAAAGAGGTTTAGACCAACCAAGTCACTTAGAAAGGACATTCTCCGGCCTGTTTAGTTGCCTGCAGGGTGTGCAATATTTCCAGGTTCCCAGCTTTTGTGAGCTGTCACTCATGCTGAGGGCGGGCTATGATGATGCACCTGTCTTTGAGTCATTTCTGCTCTTGTAAATAACCCCTCAACCATATCATTGTAAGTAAGCCCAATAAAACTTATTACTTCACTAAGTTGGACTTTGGTGGTATCGAAAATTTGATCTGTCCTGGCTTCTCTATCAGGGGAGATTAGATGTGTATGTGTTTCACATCTACTCTTTTTCCCCATGAAATCTTTTGTCACATAATAGTACCTACAGGGTTTTAGAACTGTAAAATTCTATTTTTCTTTTTGGAATTAGTAAGCATATCATGAGGAGCCATTTTAAAGGGCAATTTTATTTTATTTTCTATTATTGACCATGATGGACAATTTCCTAAAAGACAAATGTGCTAATCAGGACAAGCTAGATTATACTGAGACCATCTAGGCAACACTGTGCTTTACAGAAGGGAACTGAAGTGTGTATGATTAGTTTGTAACACTCTAACTCTCTCTTTCGACTCCTAGACTGACTTGAGTGTGAGCAGGGCAGTCACCCTCCAAAGAATGTTGATTTACATTCTTTCAGGTCACATCACAATCAGCTCTGGAACCTTAAAGGCTGTAGGTAAGGTAACCTCGGAGTCAGGCATCACTTGTGAGGCTTGCCTCCGATGTGTTAGCTGCATGGTTACGGCCTGGTGTCTTACAGTGGCTAGGACAATCCTTCTGATTTCGAAGTTCTGGATCTTTAGCTGGTTACTGAGCCCTTGCAGGACCCTTCTGAGGAAGTAATCCTAGAACTTCAAGGGGTTTCTCACAGTGGACCCCAGTGAACTGCCAACATTTGATTATTTACCAATCAGTTCCTGTTCTCAGGTCAATTGACTTCATAGTCTGACTGACCCTGACATCCAAAGTCAACTCTTGTTTATAAAGAAAAGCTATTCTGAGCTCTTCATCCTGCGGACTGATAAGATTCTGACCCTGAACCAATTTGTGGATTATACCATTACTGGAATAAGTAATTCTTCAGATATCAAGGTGACCAGCCCAAGAATACCCAGCCAGCGTCAGGCAGACGGTTGAATTCATTTGGAAATAAGAAGGCTATACCATACCAGGGAGCCAGCACCCATCAAAGACAAATCCTGAAGTGAGTCCATGTGGCAACCTAAACAGTGTGGGATGAATATGGAGCCTGAAGCTTCTGGGCAAGGTCGAAAACGGAAATACAAGGATGAAGGTGGGACGGAGATCGAGTTTGAAGCTTTGGGACAAGGTAAAAAACCAAAATGTAAGGATGAGGGTCGAACAGGTTTGGAGTTTGAAGAACCCAGCAAAACTCAGAAGAGGATACCTCAGGAACAGCAAGACCTAGAGCTTCAAAGTCAACAGCCATGCAAGGATGAACTGTGGGAACCCCAGCAAGAAAGTATAAGACAACTAGAGGCCCTAGAGTGGGCCAAAGGTCCACAGGAGCAGGCTGTAACTGTGAGAAAGTCTGGGGATGGCGGCAAGGGTCGCAAGAGGCCCTCTTGCCTCATGGAGGAATATGCCGAAAACCACCTAAGGCAAAAGTACCAAAGGTTACTGCAGCATCTTCCATCTGGTGATAATATGAAATCTGACCCACAGAGCGCTCACACAACCCTGGTGGACACCTTGAAGATCAAAGGTTGTGTGGAAGGGCACAGTCATGGATCCAGAACAACTCAGTGTGATCCTAAACAATCTACTGTTGTTACCACAAAGGACTGTGTCTCACCAGACAAAAAAGTGAAGATGTGTACAGAGAACTCTTCTGATACACGGAAGAATGATGCAGTAAACCTTGAAGGAAGAAGAGGACACGACGTGGAGCCTGACTTGCTAAGAGCAGAGGCTCAAGTCTTCCTGTATAGTGGCAGCAGTAGGTCACTCCCCAACAAGCCAGTAGTTATGGCAGAGAAAAAGCCTGTTGTAGACCAAGAAAAGGTCAGAAGAATGGATCAAGTCCTTAATGTTACAGAGGACATGGAAAAGGAAATAAAAAAGGCACTAGGTCCAGGACCCCAGGAAGAAATCTTAACTAGTGCATTCAAATTACATATTACTCGAGGAGATATCCACACACTAGAGAATGGTGAGTGGCTCAATGATGAGGTCATCAATTTTTACATGAATCTTCTGGTTGAGAGAAATAACAAAAAAGGGTACCCAGCTCTTCATGTGTTCAACACTTTTTTTTATCCTAAACTAAAGCATGGTGGCTACTGTTCTGTTAAACGATGGACTCGAGGAATAAAACTGTTTGAAAAAGAAATTATTCTAGTACCTATTCACCAGAAGGTACATTGGAGCCTGATAGTAATCGACCTAAGAAAACAGAGTATCATATACCTCGATTCAATGGGACAGACAGGGCAGAGTATTTGTGAGACCATCTTTGAATATTTACAAAATGAGAGCAAAACTCGAAGGAACATTGAGCTGGACCCTTTGGAGTGGAAAAGATACAGTATGACTTCAAAGGAGATTCCTCAACAACTCAACGGGAGTGACTGTGGAATTTTCACTTGTAAATATGCAGATTACATTTCTAGAGACCAACCACTTACCTTTTCTCAGCAACACATGCCCATCTTTAGGAAGAGGATGGTGTGGGAAATCCTGCATAGTCACCTACTGTAACAACATCCACCTGGTTGCTATGGCACCCTGCACTTTTCCATTGATGTTTCTATATACCTCAAACAAGATGGGGTGAAAAGATTTAAAACAGATACTGAGCTGTCTGATATGGATGAAGCCCATTCTCTTCAATGTAGTCCTGACCTGGGGAGTCCTGCCCAATACCATCTATAGGCTGCAAGTAACTACTGCAAGCTTAGAAACCGCTGATCAACCCACACAAGAACACATGTTCAAAAAAAACATTGTTTTAATGTTGGATTTAGTTTATGAATTTTTAATGTTGGATTTGGTTTATGAATTGTTTTAATATTGGAATTAGTTTATGAGTTGTTTTAATTTTGGATTTAGTATCTGAATTGTTTTAATGTTGGATTTAGTTTCTGAATTGTTTTAATGTTGGATTTAGTTTATGAATTGTTTTAATTTTGAATTCAGTTAGTGAATTATATTTATTGTCTTCTTCGCCCTCCAATGATTTTGTCTTCACCAACTCATTTGCAAACCTTGGCAGTTGTCATTTTACAATATTCTCTAGTTACCAACTCTACACCTTATTTGAACTGTTTATTCCTGAAAGGAATGCCCATCGCACTGTCTTTCCCTGCTTAAGATCAGGAGGGCCATCAGCAAGAAGAGGCAGGAAATATTGACTCTCATTTCTAATGCTGGAGTTGTATCTGTTAAATTGAAGTTAGAGGTGGTATTTTTTAATGTATTTTTTAAAGCTTGAAAACAGTACAAGAAAGGAGAATGAATTGCACAGACTGATGCTTTCCTGACCCATCATACTCTACTGGATTTGTATAGGATTCAGAACTGTTGAGAAAAGCATCATGCTTATTTAAAGACACATTCTTTCCCAGAATTAAGGAGACTTGCCTTAGTTTTGGGAAGTTGATTAGAAGTAACTATAATGGTAAATATCCATTATTATCCCAGGTCTCATTGAATCCAAACCTCAGCTTTGCTATATTGAATTATTTGGAAAGTTTGATTCAATTTAAAGTTATGTTTTTTACTTAATTCATTAGATTAATATTGCTGTATTCCATTCCCACTGTGGAAGTGGAGATTTAGGGTTGATATTGCTCATTATACAATAATCCATTTTACATGTGATACATTGTATTTAACTTTCCTGTTCACTATATTATAGTTGTGTTTATGCATTTTTATTTAATAAAGTTTAAAATTGTTCTGAAAATATTTTGCAAAATTTTTCTTGTTATACACCACCAACTAAAGTTAAAACAATATTATATAAACAATTTAAGCAGACCTATAATTCCAAGTAAAATAGAAGCAGTATTTAAATGTCTACCAATAAAAGAAAACAAAACAAACAAACAAAAAAAAAAACAGGATGACATGGTTTTAGCATAGAATTCTACAAGACATTTTAAGAAGAGTTGATGACAATACTCCTCAAATTATCCCACAAAATAGACACATAAAGAGCATTGCCCACTTATTTTAAGAGGCCACAGTTATCCTGATACCTAAACCACATAAGCGCTCACAAAAGAATGAGAATCACAGGCAAATTTACCTCATGAACATCTATGCAAGAATTCTCAACAAAATACTTGCAAACTGAATCCAATAACACATCCAAAAGATTATCCACCACAAACATGTAGCGTTCATCCCAGAGTACAGGGATGTTTTAATCTATATAAATTGATAAATGTAACCCACCATATAAACAATCTGAAAGACAAAAACCAGATAATCATCTCATTATTAGAGATGCAGAAAAGACATTTGATGAGTCCAACACCTCTTCATGATTAAAGTCCTGGAGTGATTAGGGGTATAAGGGATTTGCCTAAACATGATAAAGGAAACACTATGATAATCAATTCCATAGCCAGCATTAACTTAAATGGGGGGAGGGGACTCAAAGCAATTCCGTTAAAATTAGGAACAAGGCAAGGTTGTTCACTCTCTCCATAATTAATCAATATAGTACGTGAAGTCTTAGCTAGAGCACCAAGAGGACTGGAGGAAATCAAAGGGATCCAAACTGGAAAGGGAGAAGTGAAAGTAAGTATCTTTATTTGCAGATGATATGATAGTATGCATAAGTGACACTAAATATTTCCTCTGGAAATTCCAATAGCTGCCAAACACTTTTAGAAAAGTAGGAGCATAAAGTAAGGGGAAACTTTTATCATATATTATATGAAAAATCAGTAGACTTCCTATATTCAAAAGACAAATGGACTGAGAAAGAAATCAGAGAAACAACTCATTTCATAATAACCTCAAAAAATATAAAGTATGTTGGGGTAACTCTAACCAAGCAAGTGAAAGACATTTATGATAAAGCCTTCAAGTCAAGTCTTTGAAGAAAGAAATTGAGCAAGATATAAGAAGATGAGAAATTGAACAAGATATAAGAAGATGGAAAGATTTCCCATGTTCATGGATTGGTAGAATTAATATAGTAAAACTGGTCATCTTGCCAAAAGCAACCCACAGATTCAACGCAATCCCTATCAAAATTCCAACACAATTCTTCACGTATCTTGAAAGGGCAATTTTCAGCTTTATATAGAAACACAAAAATCCCATGATATCTTAAACAATTCTGGAAGTTTCCTTGCACTAGGTTTCCAGCTTGTCCCTAAGCTATACCCTGCAACCCAGTTTTCTCTTCTGGTACTCTCTCCCTCCATCCTCTCCTCCATACCTGGACCTTTCTGTTCCCATCCCCCCACTGTATAGGATAATCATGCCTGTTTTATTTTTTCTAATAAGTGAGAGAAATGAGTTGGGTCTGCAATGGAGGGGAAATAGAGAAGAACTGAGAGTAGAGTGAGGGAAAATCTTTATCATATATTATATGAAAATATCTAGTTTCCATAAAATAAAGGCAAAACAAAACAAATAAAAAGCATTCAATCTCAGGTATTCTGGTACAGCAGCACAGGATGGAAAAAGACTGGCGTACTACACCGACTTCAAAGACTTTTTGCTCAATGAAGAGCACCGTACTTTGCCTCCTTCTGTCTTCTGTGACCTCAAGGTATTTTCTTTTGCTGTGAAGATGATTATTTGGCAAATAAGCAGACATGGATATCTGGAGACTGGAGCTGGAGTCAAGAACACAGTTCAGAACACACATGGTTTCAGCACGAACGCTGATGCACTCAATTTCCGATGGTGGGAACTCGTGCAACTCCCTACACTTATTTAGTATCACTTTACTCTCCTGCAAACAGAAGAAGAACAGCATCAATCTTGTTTACTCATTTCTAGGAGCAGTAGATGGCAGCAAGCAGGAAATCTTTACTACAGTTTCCAGAAGCATGAAGGCTCAACACTCAAATGTTAATTATATTTCTTTCTAAAATTCTTGGAGTTAAGCAATGAACAAAAAATTACATAAATCTTTCCCGCTCCTCTTTTCTCTTAGGTGATCCACTAACTAGGTACTACACTGGGGAATCATGGATAAAGGGAAGGTACGCCAACCGTTTCTCTGATCTTAATGGCCACTAAGTTCATGAAACTTGTTGTGGCAGAACAAAATGCTTTCTGCCAGTCTTTTTATATCAAAAGAATATTTTGGGAAGAGAGGGATTCTCAGGGCAAGCTGGCAAGAACTATAAGCATCCTTTTACTTTTTTCTTCACATCTTATTTCTCATTATAGGAAGATGACCTCTGACTTATCTAGAAACATTTGGATACTTTAGGATCCTCTAGTAACTGTCTTCCTAGAAACTTGAATGTTTACCAAAGTGTCTGACAAGTAAAAACATTATTATAACTCCTCAAAGAAAGTTAGATATAACAGTAGACAAATATTGTGGAGTTTTCTAGGATTTAAAAGCATTACTAGGCTGTGGCTTGACTTGAGCTGATCTTCCTGTCCTAGTAAGAAGACAGGAAACTCTCAGCATAGGCTCTTGTTTAGGAGGAGGTTAGTGGAGCATGCTTGAGCTCTTTCTTTGATTCTCTGGTTAATAGAAAAGAATTCTGTATAATGTAAATGTTCCTACAAAGATTAAACATCTTCAACCCATGTTCCCGCAAAGGTAGCATATTTAACAATTAGTTTCAGACAACAGGAATATATTTCAGTTAATTCAAAGAGAAAGAAAGGGAATTAAAAGAAGGAAATGAGTAAGAAATCTGCAGCAAAATGTTTTTGAGGGCTTTTATGATTCTCTTAGCAGATTTCTCATCGATGCATCTTAATTCTTCTTGTCCTAACATACACTGTATCTACAAATAGGATTTTAAATACTTGAAATGAAAAATCTTATTATTCAACAGTCATCATTACTATTTCTAAATTACTAAATCTCATTACTTATCTTTGTTGCTCAACAGTCATGCATTCCTCTAAATTCAGACCCATGTGAGGTTTTTCTTAAAGAAAAACCTATGTTAGTATTCTAAAAGGGTCTAATACAGAAAACTTATGTCACTCAAATTTAAGACACTCAAACTCATATGATATCCATGAAAGAGCCAGAGATGAGTACAGAAGTAGAATCCCATTTCTTTTGTTGGTAAATTTAATTAAACCAAAATTTTCTTTATGACAAAGCAGAATTTATTTGTCAAAATGGAGAATTACATCTGCATTTTGACAAGAAGGCCAAACCAGATGTTTCCTTGCTTCTAAGATGGTACCTCATGCATGGACTTGACAGGAAGGTTTTAAGACATTTCTTAGGGACTGCATAAAATTAATAATAAAAGCTTTGTGTCTTTCAACAGTCACTTTGGACTGGAGAAATTATTATCTGGAGAAATAAGCAGAAGATATGGTCACCAATAGCAAGAGCAACTGCAACTTTTTATGAAGTTCAGATCTCTGATGAGTCCCCTTTCTAGAGTGGCAGTATAGAAAATGGCCCATCTTTAAGCCTAGCAAGCATTTTTCAAAGAATAATACAGCAATTCACTCCTGCAGGTTAGGTGGGTCTGTCGGGATGGTGTAGTGTGTCTGGATTCACTTTCCTATAGGAACTTGGATCCCTCATTGCCTGGTGCAGAAAAGGTACTATCTCCTGTGACTGCTATAGACTAGTAACACATTTGTTTCCCAGCCGAATTTAAAGTATCTCTTGCTATTAGGTAGATAACTCTCATACTTGACCAACATGAAGAAAAAGTTCTCAGTATAAAGCAAATTTATCTGCCTTAGATGGATAGAGGGTAGGAATAAGGACTACAAACAGGAGATAAAGGAAGGGGGAGAAGGAGAAGGGAACCATGGAAAGTGGGCAGGGATATCTGTCACCAAAGGACAAAGGACTGCCTCTAGATACTTTCTAGAGGAGAGACAGACAGGGCACATAGGAAAATGGCAGTTTATAAAGGTAAAGGAGAACCCCCCTGGTAGGATGAGGTGTTTAATTTTAATTGGGCATGTTAATTAGGTCAGCCAAAGGGGGCTTCAGATTGCTGGACTTCAATATTTTGATAGCTGGACTTTGGTAGTCAGCCTCAGGAGGAGGAAGTGGCCAAATAAGGGAACAGATCTTGGGGGCTAGCTCCAGGAATATAGTCTGTTTTTAGCAAGGCAGAGGGACTTGAGGAGAAGGGCAATGCCTGCCAGAGCCATGTGCTTGAGTGGGCTAGTGTCCCTTCAGTTCTTCTGTTGAACCACAGCTGTGCACTGGTCCAATCATGCTCCTCCTAAGGATGTACAGTAATGTGTTACTCAGTAACCAGGCCACCTTTCTTGTCTCTCTCTTCCCTTCTTCACTGAATACCATTCACAGTAAGTCTGAACATGGAAGTGTCTGAGGTCTCACTAAAAAGGTTACAGAAGTCAAGAGACTAGAGGTAGAATCAAGCAACATCTCATGGACACTTCAGTGTAGCTGGCAATTTCTTTGGGCCACTAACCAGCTCCCACGTAAAGACACAGAGTCTTAGTACTAATTATGTTTGCCCAGCCTTAGCTTAGGCTTCTCTCACTAGATCTTTTAATTTAACTTGGTCCCCCCCCCCCCCCCCCCCCCCGTCTACATTTTGCCTCTGGGCTGTTTAACTTCTTTTCATTCTGTATGTCCTACTTTCCTGCTTTCTCCATGCCATGTCTGGATGGCTGAGCCATGGCATTTCTTTTTTTTCTTCCCCTGAGCCTAAATTCCTCTTACTATTTACTTTCCCTGACCAGAAGTCCAGCCTACACCTCCTCCCTCGCCATTGGCTGTTCAGGCTATTAGACCAATCAGGTGCCTTAGACAGGCAAGGTAAAACAGCAACATATCTATACAAATTAAACAATTGCAACATATGTTTACATAGTTAGACAATTGTTGTGCAAAGTAAACAAATGCAACCCATCTGTACTTAGTTAAACAAATATAACACTACATAAACAAATGCAACACAAATTACAAAGTTAAACAAATGCAACACATTTTTTATAGTTAAACAAATATTCCAAAATACTTTAGCTTTTGTTCTTACAGAGGAGGAATCAATATGACTGTCAAAATTCTTACAAGAACAAAAGTGAAAACTGGCAGGAAATTTCCACGTGTTTTGATAGAGTTTATTTGCTGCTTCTTGTACATATGCAAAGAACTGTATAGATTCATAATAAGAATGCTCCTTTTTATTCAGTTCATATACATTTGTTTTTAGTAATTCTGGGGTAGTAGAGCATGACAATAGCATATTAATGAAAAGTTCTTCATAGAGCTAGGGAAAGTGTCTTACAAGTCTGAACATCTCATAATTCTAGAAAAAAAATGGTATTTTACTCCCCTTTTTCTACTCTATAGCCCAAATTTTCAAATGTCTTTTCTTATTTAATTTACATTTTAAGTATATAAGTTTATTTACTTTCCACCCAAACTCACTAAAGGGAACTAGAAGCATAATGACTAAGGCCTTTGGTACACACTTGTGGGTTGCTGTTCAGCATTTGGCTCCTTTTCTTGGTAGAAGACAGTGCTGTATTGTCTTGTCGCCTGCTTCTATAGGAGACTGAAAGGGAAGCACTCCTCTCCCCTCAGTGGTAGGCAGGCAGAGCACTATTATAAGATCTGAACTTCACTATTGCCACTGGAATAAATTAAAATAATAGTTCCCCATCTTGTGTCCAGGACCCTAGGTATAATGATTTCTAGCTCCTTTAATAAGAAATGACATATTTTATGTACTATTCTGTGTTGTCTTGTGACCTTTTTGGCAATGGACTGATAAAAGATATGATGTTGTAGAGGTTGGAAATGCATTCAACACAGGTTGGCCTGTCATCTTGAATTATTGTCACCACAAGGAAAAATGGCAGGTAATTCACTGATTCAATAAAATGAGACAAAGTTAGAGAGAACCCACCCTGAGTTTGGAAGTAAGTCATATATACACAGGTCAGAATAACTAGTCCCCAGTTAGTAAAACAGAGATGAGTAAATTATTATAATTAACTAACTCTGGAGTTATTTTGGCATGTAACATGATTATGGTGACAACTGTCAGGTACTCTTGATTCTGGGACTTTTGTTTTGTTTTGTTTTGTTTTTGGTTTTTCGAGACAGGGTTTCTCTGTGTAGCTTTGCGCCTTTCCTGGGACTCACTTGGTAGCCCAGGCTGGCCTCGAACTCACAGAGATCTGCCTGCCTCTGCCTCCCGAGTGCTGGGATTAAAGGCGTGCGCCACCACTGCCCGGCTAATGATTCTGGGACTTTAATTCTGCAGTCTTGATGCAGAAGAACAGAGACGAAGTAGAATTCTTCCATCCATAGAGATTTCATGTTCAGGGACACGCGATGGAGCGCTAGTGACAGAGTCCAGAGTCAGTCCAGTGGGTCAGTGTAATGGTTGGATGAGATTTCTACTGTTCAGTTTTTATAGGATTTTCCAGCTAACACTGTTCCAAATGAATTTATTTTCTGCTTAATTGGGCTGGAGTCAGTGTGTGTTATTTTCAAAACAGAGTCATCCCAATCAGCTTTTCCAATTCCTTGGAATTACTGGACTGGGAAAACCTAAGAATGGAACTGGCTGAAAATAGAGAAACCAGGGACATTATAATTAATGTATTCTTTGCTTATGCTATAACAATTGGATTCTGCTATTTACAGCCAATAAATGTAAGCATACATGACATATGCATGTGTGTGTGTGCAAGGGATCCTCTCAAATGTTAATGTAATTTTTCCCTTCACTGCTGGAGTCTAGAAAAGTCCAGGCTAATCAACATGAATCATCCCATCAGCAGAAAAGTCTACTGAAGTTAGTGCAGCAATGTGATTAAACACAAAACTTTAACAACTTTGCTATCAGAGAGTACAACTGAATTTAAGAAAGATGATACTTTTTTTTCAATAATAATTCTGTAGTTTGATTGTTCTGGCACTACTAATATTAAAATTATTTTAAATTATATTTGTACATAAAATAAAAATCCATCTCTTTCTAATTTACAAGGCTGATGTGAAGACTGGGTGTGATAAAAGATTTCTGAAAACATCACACACCTAAGATAAAAGGCTAACAGAGGATACAAATAAAATAAAGCGGCACTAAGCTGTGAGAGAGTGGAAAGTATGAAGTGCTGCATACATGTCAATTCACACAGATGAGAGATACTTTCCATGTGAGCTATCCCGTATGGGCTCAGGTAGTTGGACACTTGGTTCCTATCTGGAGGTGCTGTTTGGGGAAGTCATGGAACATTTGGGCCATGAGGAGTAACTAACAGACATAATAAAAAAGGTAAGACTTTGAAAGTTACACCCACCTCTTGCTCTGGTCCACTTCTCCACTTTCTGGTTTAGCCTTGCTGAGGCCAGCCACTTTAGCTCACATTCCTCTGCTGGCAAAGATATGCCTTTCTCACCATGATGGAGTGAATGCTCCTGAAACCGGAAACCGAAGTCAATCCTTTCTCTCTTGCGCTGCTTTTTTCAGGTATCTTGTCAAATTAATGAGGAAAATAGCACAGTGTAGATTCATAAACCCCCCGCACTTTAGAATACACCCATAGTGAATCATGGTTATAGCCACTGTTGTGAAATCACTGTGATGCCCTGGGTGAATGTGGTGTGTTTCTAATTCTTTACCTGTGAATAGATTTTGTGTAATGGGCAGGAACACTAAAATGCCAACAAAGTTAAGGTTGAATAAATCTTCTCAGGCACACCGAGGGGGCTGTCCCCAGACCGACACAGGCTCATGCTCTCCCAACCCAAATCAGATGGCCATTCTTACCTCACCCAATTTCTGCCACCTTGCCCCAATAAAAAAGATGCCACTTGCCTGCTTCTGCTCTGCAGAGCTTATGTCTGGGTAGAGTCATTGGCTGAATCTGCCTGACAGAACAGGGATGCCTGGCCTCGCTTTATTTGAAAAATACTGGGACATGCCATACATTAGGGTCTATGTTGGGAAACTGGAAGTCATTCAGTTAGGCCAACCATCAAAATGTCCAAAGAGCTTGAATTCATAGAAATATAAACAAGAATGTGGTTACTGGAGGCAGGGATAGAAGGTGATGGGAATTATTATTTTATGAGTCCAGAGTTTCAATATAGGATGAAATTTTACTGAGACAAGTTGTGTTGATTGTTGTAAAACAGTGAGAATGTACTTAATAAACTGGACAGTGCATGTGGTAAACTTAATATTTATTGTAACCAATAGGATAAAACCTCCCCCAAATGGTTAAAAGATAGCGAGATAGTCACGAGTGAGAAATATTATTCAAGGCCTTATGCATTTTGCTTAACTGAATGTACAGGCATTTGAAAACGACTATGAATACTTTGTTCAGAACACATAATGTGGGTAGAAATCATCTTACTATAGAAAGATTGCTAGGGAATCTCAATTTCCTTTGTAACCTCTTCTGATATTTTTTTTTTTTTTTTTTTTTTTTTGGTTTTTTCGAGACAGGGTTTCTCTGTGTAGCTTTGTGCCTTTCCTGGAGCTCACTTGGTAGCCCAGCTGGCCTCGAACTCACAAAGATCCGCCTGCCTCTGCCTCCCGAGTGCTGGGATTAAAGGTGTGCGCCACCACCGCCCGGCTCTCTTCTGATATTTAACAAATGACCTTACTAAGACATTCTCTGTATCTAACTAATCCCCCCCCCCCCATCTAAAACCATTTTCCTCATTGTCCTCTTTGGCACAGATAGGGAATGACTGGGAGACTTTTGAAATGCTGGGCCTTTGGATTTAAATTACTGTAGTTACTTCATCCCTCCCTGGAAGACTGTCCTCTGTGCTTTGGATTCATCTTCTGATAGCTCTTCATTTCACGTCTGCTTTCTCTGAGATTCCCTTTCCCAAGTAGGGCTTACATTCCCTTATAAAAGGCGGGCCTTTCCCACCTCCGTTCTCTTTCTCTTCCTTTGCTCTCGCCCCCAGGGACTGGTCTCTGCCCCTTTCTCTGTCCCTTCTCTCCCCTCCCCTCAATAAGTCTCCCATATGGGCCCTGTTGTATGGTGACTCCTTCCTGATGTTTTTAAAATACAACTTTTGGTGAGCACTGGGAAAATTGTACTTACATCTCATTTTGACATTGTCAATACCATCTCCTTGTTTCTAAACAATTCTTGAATTCATACAGAGTCGCTGTGAGCATATTCCATCCTAAGAACACTGACAATGAGATCTGCAGGACACAGGAACACTGTGAAGAGGCCACAGGGACAGGGAAGCTGTTGCCATGGGTGTGTCATGGGAACAAAGAGGTGAGTGGGCATGAGCCTGGGGAGGATGAGCTGCTCTCCAGCCTCCTCAGATGTGGCTTTGGAAGGAGAGCTCTTTGTGTGGTAAGGCAGAGGGTCATATCTCCAGGGTAGTGGCTTCTGCACACCGCAGGAAGTAGAAAAGGTGGGATGAATGAGTAATTTAACTGGAAAACACCATCTCTAAGGGTGCCTTGTTCTCCTGGCTGTGGATGAGGAAGTATTTGTTGCTCTCATGAGATCCGAGGCCCTGATGCCAGCAGAATGGAGAGACTCCTATCACTCTACAGCAGGATATCCATGGACTCACAGACAAGTAACGGCTTTCACTTGTCTAGCACATTATAGAGCCATACCACTTATACACATCTTGACCTAAATTATGCTTCCAGTTCCTCTGAGCTGCTGGCAGGTCACATGCATCTGTTGTCACCGCTCACTAGGGAGTGAGATCCATTCAGGGCCACACGGCCAGCAGAAGAGTTAAGACAGACACGTTGCCCCTTCAGTCTTCTTGGCTCCACACAACACAGGCTTTCCACGGAGGTCTGTCAGAACAGGAGATACTTGGCTGAGATTCTTCCAGACAGTAGAGGGTTGCCTCATTAGCTAAGGATCTTCATTACCTAAACCTATACCATTTACAAAGCAAGGATCTTTGTAAAGACTGAAAAAGAAGTTGTGGTTGATAGGGAGAAACAAGAGGGAGAAGTTGATTCCCCCAGAACACTGAAGAGCAGCCTGTGTAGATCCCAAATAACTTTAGAAACATTGCTTACTATGGCTTGAGATTGGATGAAGGTCCCTTTAACTATTGTTGTGCTTCTTGGTAAATAAACACTAAAAGGAAAGAATACAATGTCTTTAAATGTGTGTGTTATTTAATAACAAAACTATATTCAAAGAATTACTAGTGCCATTTCACATTAACAATATCCTAAAACCAAACATTATCCCAGATCCAGTGGGCTGTGTACATTGAATAGTTTATGAGTCAAAAGAGAAATAAATACTCTATTGAAACCAAAGCAAAATTTATTTTCCCCAGTAAAGAAAAGGCTCCTTCTTACCACCCCCAGAGTTTCCATGAAGATTAGATAATGGCCTATTTTGTTTGAACAAAGCTTTCATCGAAATGTTGACAAACCACACATAAGGCCTTTGAACTCAGGATCCAAAAAGACCATCGTTGTTCCTTTGAAAACTCCACATTTTGTCAAACAGATCACAGAAATAGGAAACCATATGGGTATCTATCTTCTAGCCACAGGTTAACAAATTCTCCTATGCTAACAGTGTTAAACAGTATTCAATTTCCCCAAGTTGGCTCCAGTCAAATCATAGCACAGCATCAGGGTTTTTGTTGTTGTTGTTGATTTTGCATTACAATTTTGGTGACTTGGGTATAAATTAATGATAAGCTTAGTTTGCTCAGCCATTTATTCATGATTTACTCAGATAAGAATGCAGGAAGCATTCAACCTATGCAATTCTACAAATAAAATGAAACCACAAGTGACTTATCTCAGCACAAACATCTAATTGGCTTTGGTCAACTGCATGAGTCTATATGATCCATCTGAAGGAAAAAACCACTTGACAGCTTGTGTCTTCTCATGGGTGTGTAATTCTGAGCAATGGAATAGAGGACTCATTTGAGCACCTATTTTATTATGACATCTACTTTATTTGAAAGATGAAGACAGGAGAGTAAATCTGAGTTCCACTTTATTACATAATATACACAGCCTCTCGAGATTTTAACATAAATCTGGGATAACAAAACAGAAGTTCTGTACAGAAAATGAAAAACGGATAAACAAGTAGTGAGGCGGTCAGTGGTAGACAGGTGCATGAGTGACTTACTGATGCCGTAAGGAATTATCACAAGCTTAAAATGTGATTTTATTATATCGGAGTTCTGAAGGTCAGAAGCCTAATTTGATAGAGCTCCATCGCCCCCACCCCCACCCCCGGAGACTCTGGATGAGACTGTCTAGTTCTTTGCCTTTTCTAGTTGCAGGGGCTGCTGGAACTTTTTTGTCTCAGAGACACCCCATCTTCAAAACCAACAGCACAGCATTATCAAGCATATTTCTTCTAATTCTACTTCTATATCTTGTTTTGTGGCTCTGCTGCTGACACCTTGTTCTAGAGGGATACTTATAACTACATTTTGCCCACCTAGACAATCCAGGACAATCTCCCCATCTGGAGATCCTTAATCTAGTAATAAATGTAAAGAATGCTGGTTTGTTTGGTTTATTCCATGACTTAAGGTTCTCTAAAGAAACACAACTAATAGGATTAACATGCACATGAATATGTGTTTATGTGTAATTATGTATGTATGTGTGTATATTGTCCTGGCTAGTTTTTATGTCAATTTGACACAATTTAGAGTCATCTGAGGAAAGGGAACTTCAATTGAGCAAATGCCTCCATAATATCAGGCTTGTAGGCAAGCCTGTAGAGCATTTTCTTAATTGGTGATTGAAGGGGGAGGGCCCAGTCTATGAAGGCTGATGCCACTGTACTGGTAGTCTCTGTAGCTAGAGTTTTCCTGCCTTGCCCACAGTCAGGACAAATCTTTGTCACCCGCCAGTCCCACAGCCGCTCAGACCCAACTAAGTAAACACAGAGACTTACATTGCTTACAAACTGTATGGCCGTGGCAGGCTTCTTGCTAACTGTTCTTATAGCTTAAATTAATCCATTTCCATAAATCTATACATTGCCACATGACTCGTGGCTTACCGGCGTCTTCACATGCTGCTTGTCATGGTGGCAGCTGGCAGTGACTCCTTCCGCCTTCCTGTTCTTTTCTCCTCTCTGTTAGTCCCGCCTATACTTCCTGCCTAGCCACTGACCAATTAGTGCTTTATTTATTGACCAATCAGAGCAATTTGACATACAGACCATCCCACAGCATCGGTTTCTAGAAGAAAGCACACTGAGCAAGCCATAAGGAGCAAGCCAGTAGGCAGCACTCCTTCATAGCCTCTGCACCCGCGGAACTCCAGGTTTCTGGCCTCACTTCCTTTGGTGAGGAACAGTGATGTGGGAGCATAAGCAAAGAAAGCCTTTCCTCCCCAACTTGCCTTTGACCATAGTGTTTCATCACAACAATAATAATCCTAACACACACACACACACACACACACACACACACACACACGCACGCACACATGCACACGCATCACCTGTGTGTGTTATATGTATATATAACATAAAACATATAAGACATGTACATGTATATATAACAGGTGACATATTCATACATGTATGTGTCTGTGTGTGTGTGTGTGTGTGTGTGTGTGTGTGTGTGTGCTTGTTTGCATATATGTTTTAAAAGGATTTACTAGAGTGACTTACAGGCTATGCCAGCCATGGTTGGCTCGTGATGAAAAGGCCACGCATCCTGTGGTTGTTCAGTCCATTAGACTGGATTTCTCAGCTGGTCCTCAGTCTGTTTTGGAATTCTGAAGCACTAGCTTCAAACACCAGCTAAAGAGATGCCCCAGCAGCAGGATAGATGAAATTTCCAAGGAGAGTGAAAACAAGCAGGCAAAAAGCAAAATCCTCCTTCTTCCATATCCCCTCCTGTGGGCTGCCACCGGAAGGTGTGGCCTAGGTCCAGGGTAGTCTTCCTCCTTCAAGCGATCCGATCAAGAAACTTCCTCTCACAGCTATACCCAACTGCTTAGTTTTTTTAGTTTATTCTGGATGCTGTCAAGTTTGCCATTACAGGCATGCAAGGGAAAATATTCACAATTTCAGAGATACCTTTTTAATGCGAAAAATGACTTAAAACTATGTGATGTAGCAGGACAATCTGTAACCCCGGGGGCAAGAGGAGATTAAGTAAAAGGCCAGTATGGGCAACTTAAGGGATCATGGCAGGAAAGGTAACTGAAAGAGGACTGTGGATATTGCTGACGGGCAGAGAACTTACATGGTGTGCGTGAGGCCTTTAGATTCAATCCCCTATACAATCAAACATAAAAATAAAATATGTAGGACATTTTCTTGGAAAGATAGTGGAATAGACGATGCTGATATTGACCAGGTGAACAAGAGATCCTGGGATAAGAACAGCACTGAATTTATTCTGAAGAGAAAGAAAAGGAAGAGTTTCAATTGACAAGGCACTGAGAGGATATTGACAGTTGCCATAGAAAGGACAGACAATATAAGGGGAGAAAATCAAGCCAAGGGAAGCACAGATTGAAGCCTCTTTCAAAAGTGGTGCTGGGGACTGGCCCTCAGGAGAAGTCCAATTAATAAGAAAAATCCCCAGCAAAACTCAGAGAGCTATTCAAACCAACAGATGTGTAAAACAAAGAAATATAAGAAACATGAAAAAGCAAGGTAATATGACTTCTCCAAAAGATCACCCATATGCACACACAACCACTAATACAGTGACACTGAAATGTATAACACACCAGATGAAGGTTTCAAAAGTCTGCTAGGAAAATGATTTATGAATGTGTCACTATGGCACAAGTAGATGTTATTGTTTGCGGGGAGCTCCACCTTAACCCCTGGCAACCTGGCACCCTATACCTGCAGAGTCTGGAATATTTGAGGGGACCTCCACCTCAACCCCTGGCACCCTGGCATTCCTATATCCAAAGAGTCTGGAATGTTGTGGTAGAAGATCTGTGGGGCGTTTACCCACCACCCCCACAGCTCCCCAGAGTTTTCTTGAGTGCGAGCAGCAGGAAATATTAGATAGAAGGATTTATATTGCGGAGATAAAGAGATAGAAAATACAGGATAGCCTCGAGAGGGCCTGGAACCTATTCCAACCAGCCCTGACTGTCCTTGCCCCAGGGTATTTATAGAGACACCAAGGGGTGGAGCAAAAGACCCCCCCCCCAGCACAGCCAAGGGCAGACCATCTCAGACACCTGCACTCAGGCCTGTGGTCCTAATCATCCTCTCTATGTGGACCTGCTGGGTAAAGCCACAAGGAACCTGAAAATGGGCTCCCACAAAGATCCACCTCAACTCCTCTTCCTCCATCTCTTTCCCCTAAACCCGCCCCTTCAAAGCCCGCCAAACACAGCTCCTCCCCCAGAGAGGCTCAAGACCACTCCCACGGGGTATATAAGCTGCATCCCAGAGAACAGACATGTGGTTTTCTGGTCTCTCTTCCCAGTCTCCTCTGGGGGGGGGGGGCAGAGAATCACCAGGGAATGCCTTACCCATTAAACCAGGGTTTTTCTAATTCGGTCTGATTTGGATTGCTGCATTGGCGGAGAGGCTTATTGGGGTGCAAAAAACTTATCAGTTATAAGCAGGTCACTGTTGTAATTCACAGGGTGTGTAGCTAGGTTGATGTTTCCCTTTCTCCTCTGGTAGCATGCAGAATACTTTTCCAGTACCATGGATGCTAGTTATTTGCACATATTTAATAATGAAGTCTTATTTTTAAAAGAAAATAAATAACAAATGCTGGTGAGTGTGTGGGGAAGGAGGTACACTGACATGTTCCTGGTAGGTGCAGCCTCTATGGAAATTATTGTGAAAATGTCTTAAAAACTCTGAACACAAAAGTGCTATATTGCCCAACTATTTAATGCTTGTCTACATACCTAAAGGACTCTATGTCATCATATTTGCATAAGCATGCTTATTGGTGCATGGTTCAAAATAGCAATGAAATAGTCTAGCCTAGGTGTCTGTCACCAGAGAAACAGATAAAGAATATGCAGTGTATGCACACAAGGGAATTTTATTCAGTCATAAGCAAAATCATAAAAGATTTTCAGGAAAATATATAAAATTTTAAATCTTTATGTTAAGTCAAATAAGCCAGACTCAGAAAAAAAAACAATATATTGCATATATTCTTTCTGATGTGGAATTTGAATTTAAGTGTGTGTGGTGGAGTACGTGGTTGTGTATGTGTAGATCATGAAAGTAGAAAAGGGATGGAAATGGAGAAAAAGTGTATAATGGAATTTATACTGCATGAAAACAGATCGAGGGACCATTTGGACGAAGTGGGTGAGCAGTAGCAGGGGATGTGCGTGAAAGTTGCGTGGGTTATAACAAATGATAATGACATACATGCATAAAAATGCCATAATGAAAACCATTATTTTGCATGTTGTCTTAGAAATGAATTTAAAGTTAGGTAAAAGTCGATAGCAAGTAGGAAATACATCTCAGAGTATATTAATCGTCTTGCATACCCAAGGACCTATGTTCAATTCCCTTTACAAAGCAAAAAAGACTAAATGTTGAAATAATTTTAAAAATCTTTTGTTATTTAATAAGCATTGAAAATCACTAAAGTATATGTCCTCTATTTTTAAAAATTTTGTGCTTTATCTTTTTATTTATTTCGAAGGTTTTTTATGATAAAATAAAAGAATAAAATAAAATTTAGTGATTTTATGCTTGTAATATTAACAGTTTGATTAAATAATAAAATAAACTTAAGCTGTACAATGAAAGAGTCAGCAAAGAGAAAGTTTAGTCTCAGGGAATATTAATACCAAGACATGTCTATAAAAAGTGTTGGATTTAAAGCTAAGGAAAGTACAGCAGCTGCATAACAAGAAAGAGACTTTCGGACATCTCCACACACTTCAGTGCCCGAGTGCTAAAACAGCTCGCACAAGAGCCGCAAGGCATGCCTTGTATTTCTGTATGGTGCCGACCAAGACCAGAAGGTATTGTTTGATTGTCTTTGGTCCTACAGGCTTCAGGCTAGGAAATAGTTGCTGGTACTGATATTTAAATGCATTCAAAAATCAGAAACAAATGTGAGCTGAGTGCAGCCCAACAGTGTGCACATTTTCCAAACGCTGACAGTGGCAGAACGACACCACTAAGAGAAAGTGGGAGAGGAAAGGAAACGGAACCTGAGTAATTTCCTCCGTCTCTTTTAATGCAGTGGAAGGCGAAAGGAAAACATTTGAAGCAAATCAACCAAATAATCACCATTGTTAGTCTATTTAACAGAAAGATGAACTATTAGGAAAGATAACAATATTAGTTAACTTACTCGATTGATGATACAATGCCGTAATCATGATCTATGAAAAAATAATTAAGAGCTGGATTTCATTAAAATTAAACATGGCTCAGTCAGTAAATGGCTTGCTGCACAAGCGTGAGCTGTGTTTGGACCTCCAGAGCCCATGTACAAGCCATATGTGGTGATGTAGTCTTGTAACCCTTACAAGGGAAGGCAGAGACAGATCCCTGGAGCTGCGTGGCCAGCCGGCCTAGCAAATCTGCGAGTTACGTCAACAGTGGGAGAACCCAAGTCCAAAAGGAAGGCAGAGAGCATTTATGGAAGGCACCATACACCAACCATGAGCTTCCATATGTGTCCATGTGCATACACACTCCCACATGTACATGCACCAACATACACACCAAAACTAAAACACAAAAAAAACTTCTATGCTCTGAAAGACAGAGTGAAGATAATGCAAAGTCAAGTCAGCCAGGTAGTGGTGGTGCAAGCCTTTAACTTCAGCACTCAGAAGGCAGAGGCAAGAGGACCTCTGTGAGTTCGAGGTCAGCCTGGTCCTCAGAAAGAGTTCCAGGACAGCCAGGGATTCACAGAAACACCCTCTCTTAAAAATCCAAAAAAGAAAAAAAAAAGAAAGAAAGAAAAGAAAAGATCCTAAAGGAGAGGTTTGAGAAGACATTAAAAGAGTGATAACTAAAATGCATAAGTGGCTCATGAAATAGACAAAGAAAATAGAAAACCTAATTAAGAAATGGGCAAAGGACCTGAGCAGACATTTCATCAAAAAAAGTTTCCAGGTGGAGAAATATAATAGGGTGAGTAAATGATAAATAACAAAATCTTATTCAACTTAACAATTCTTGGAAGTCCAAGAACATGGTGCTGGCAAACCAGGAAGATTTTCATGTGCTACGACATGATGGAAAGGTAAGTTTGCATGTATGGCATAGAGAAAGTCAAGTGATCATGGCTATCAGTAGCCCATTCTCTTAAGAACATCATTAATCCACCGATGAGGTCAGAGTTTTCGTGACCTAATCACTTCCTAAAGTACTATCTTTCATCAGAGAATTGTGTGTCAAAGCCACAGTGAACAATGAGGCCATGCCACACTTACCAGAATTAACATCCTCCAGTTACTGACATCAAATATCAGCAGGCGAGTCCAACAGAACACCTGTTCATTGCTGGCCTTAACAGTAAGTGGGCAGCCCTTTCAAATGATGCTTGGCAGCTTCTTCTAAAACCAAACACACTCATAGCATATGACTAAACATCCTCACTCCTTGGTGCTTACCCAGTGGAGTTCAGAACATATGCTAACACTTGTATATACTCTTTCAGGGCTGACCATTTGTGCTAACACTTGTATACACACTTTCAGGGTTGACCATTTAGGCTAACACTCCTATATACGCTTTCAGGGCTGACCATTTAAGATAGCTAGCTGGTTCGCTTTCCCTGGCAAAGACTATTTCTTTCACTTCCAGCATTCCTTAGTTGTTGGTAGTTCTTTGTTGAGGAAGAGTTTAAAGGGAGGGAAATGTAGGGAGAAGTAATGTAATTATTTTATAATATCAAAATTAGAAGAGATAACTTTAAATATGCTAACAAAATGTCAATGAATATGTATATTTATAACTGCATTATTCTTAATTGCCAAATCTTGAGACAGCCAACATTCCTTCAATAGGTAAAAGGATAAACTGTGATATGTCCAGAGAATGGAAAATTATTCAGTGCTTTAAAAGGAAGAAATTTCAAGCCATGAAGACATATAAATGATAATTAAGTGCACACCACTGGTGGTTTCTGAGTGTGAAAAGTCTGTGTGCTCTATAATCACAGTGATTCAATGTTCTGGAAAATGCAAAATGATAAAGTAATGGAATGATTGGTAACTGTGGCCTAGGGAGCATTAGGGCTGTTAAACTGATTCCATTTTCTGTTGCTAGTGCACAATTCTATAGAATTCACAATTACAGGTAAGTCATGTTAAAATGTGGTCCATATTGGCTGATTGATAGCTCTATTCATGGCCTTCTTGTTTGCAGTCATCAGGTGACATGGGTTCTTAATGAAGAAAGATAGAGACTGAGTGACGGACATAGCCAACCTGTTTATTTTTTGTTGTTGTTTTTGTTTGTTTGTTTTTACCACAAATGTACTCTTAAATCTTAATCATTCAATTGGTTGCATGAATTGATTATTCCATTCATAAAAGCAGAGCGGTGTGGGGCAGTGGTGGGGCACACCTTTAATCCCAGCACTCGGGAAACAGAGTCCGGCAGATCTCTGTGAGTTCAAGGCCGGCCTGGTCTACAGAGCGAGATTGAGAACAGGCACCAAAACTACACAGAGAAACACTGTCTCGAAAAACAAAACAAAAAAAACCTAATTAATTAATTAATTTTTAAAAAAGCAGAAGCAGAGCTGTAAACAACTTTTGGCAGATCTTAGCCATTGCTTAATATGGCATGTGTAAACTACAATGGGGATATCAAATCATCATAGACTTGTCCAAATCATGCAACACAAAACATTAGCGTGAATGTAAACGAGGCAGGCAAGTTTAAGAACAACCCAGTGACCCAAGTCACATCCTGTTGACAACACTTTTTTTCTGCGCTTTCCTGATAGAACAATACCTAGGCCTTCCACCCTGATTTGGACTTGGGCACAACCTGGTAGGTAGAGAGAAAAGGGGCCAGTTCAGCTCAAACTGGTGCTGGCCATGAGCATGGTGAAGGCTGATCACCTGTTCTTGAAGTGACTTTTTGGGAAGAAAGTCCTCTTGGCCATATCATGCACAGGGCATGCGTATACTTAAAATTTGTGCATTCCCCACACCCCCACCCAGGGGCGCGGGGGGGGGGGGGGAAGCACACTCTCTGCACTTACCGCCACTTTCAGTAAATCTTGTTTTCACTTCTGCTTTCCTGTGTTTTCTTCCTTTTTTAATTTTATCACAAGGTACCTGGAAGCAAGGGTGTCAGTTTCCACAGCAACAGCAGCCGGCCTAGGCCGCTAAAGCAGTTACGTCATCACCTGTCGCAGGGTGCCTTTCCATGTGAGATATGTGCTCCCTTTAAGACACGTGCGCCCTTTAAAAGTGCCCTCCAGAGCACAGCTCGCTTGTCTCTTGCTCCTCTTTGTCTTTCTTTCCTCTCTTGTGTCCCTTCTTCCTCTTGTCTGTCTGCCCCTCTCAAGTCCGCTCCATCGCGGTCTTCACCCTCCCTGGCCTCCAATAAACCTCTTGCTGCCTCCAGTGTGTTTGCTTAGCAGCATTCCTTTGGAAGGTACCGGCTTCGCCTTTCTTTTTGTCTATCCTTTCAGAGGGGGCGGTGGAGCCATTGAAGCGGACATGGGTAGAAGGAAAGAAGTATTGGGGATCACACTGTGAATGCAACCCCTTGAGGAGAGCTGGGGGCACAGAAGGAAGCAAACTGGCAGCGGGAAAGAAAGCAGATTTTCTATGACAAGGTCGGGGTCTTTGAGCTGACACAGGAGCTTCTGAAGTAGATGCCCTTGCCCAGGGCAGTTGACCTTTGGGGCAGACTGAGGAAGGTTCCTGGTAAACAGAAATCTGCCCTAAGTTATCTTCTCTAGTAAACAGGAACCTGCCTTTAGGTTTCTAAGAAACCAAGTGGGTTTCTGTTTACCCAATACCAATCCTGTTTACCTAGCCAGAGTCTTCCTGATTAAGACTTTGCCACCAGCACTGCCCCATTTTGGACCAAACAGTACCTTGACATTATGTGACGGGACACACACACACACACACACACACACACACACACACACACACACACAAAAGACGCCCTCTGGAAACATAAACTTTATATTTGAGGTGATAATGGTGCTTCTGTGGTTCACGGACTGTAACAAATCTGCTGCTACAATGATGGTGGTGTGGATGCTATGAGAGGGAAGCATGGGTGATAGATGCCAGGTTGACTCTCTGTATACCTTCTTCTCAATTTTACTGTAGACTTAAAAACGTTCTAGTAGGAAATTTTATTAGCTTAAATAATAAAAACATGAGTGACAAAGGAAAGTGTTATTGGAAATCTGGGGGGAGTCACTATATATTACCAGGAAAATCAGAGTCACCTCTTGGGGTTCTAAGTTTCAATAATAAAAGAATGTAAGAACAAACCCAAACAGAAGCTAAAGAACAATTTATTAATATTTAAAAGGAAAATTCCAAGGCAGACAAGCTATAAACCTTGGCAGCCCTCTGGAGGAAGAGAATGAAGAAAAGAAGGACAAATGCCTTAACGTTTGAGTTAGTTAGCATAGACATGAGACGCGGGATACGTGGTGGGGAGGGGAGGTGGATTTCGATAAGGAAGTCCAAAGGACTAGAAAAAGCATGCTTGGGCTCTGGCTAGCATCTGAAAGGAAGAGATAGAAAAGAAGAAAGAAGAGAAGAACTCAGAAAAACAGGCAAATCCAAGAGAACCTCACACAGGCTTATACAGATTGTACTAAGGGGAAGAAATTCTGGGAAGCAAAGGCATATTAAAGGGCTAAGTATTCCTCCTATCCTTAGCATGGCTTAGGATGGACTCCCCTTCTCGGCGAGTTGTCCTTTACCCGACCCAACTGGATTAACTCCTTTATTTAAAATATAACAAAATAAAGTATAATAAGGTAAAAAAAAAATGACATCAAAGTTGGACGAGACAGAACAACAGAAAGAAAAGAGTCCAAGAAAGGGCATGAGAGTCAGAGACCCACTCATTCACACACTCAGAAATCTCATAAGAAATACTAACCTGGAAGCCATAAAATAAGCACAAAAGACCTGACTTTCTGAGTCTATGAAACTAATAACTTACAAAAGGGACCCTGTGTTTTCAGTGAAAGAGGGAATATGAATACTATATATTGATAAAGAAATATAAAGGTAAGAGCAGCACAGAATGATAATTTATAAAGCAAGTGTGAGAGAGATAACTCAGCTGGAAAAGGCACTTGCTAGCATTTTATTAAACCAATTCAAGTGACAAGACTTTACAGTGTACAAGAGGATTATTCCACAACAAATTAGCTTTTGTTTTCCTAGCCACAACATAGCAATATCATGGTGGGGTTTGTTGTTGTTGTTATTATTATTATTATTACTATTTTGGTGCCAATAGAGTATAATCATTGACAATGAACCTGCAAGCCCTGGAATTAAATGGTGTTGCTCAGCAGCGATCATCTGTAACGCCTGGATGCACTTCTATTAATTTTATTCTAGCCCATTGTTGAATTTAAGAAATAAAATTTTAAAGTTATGGCTTAGTGCTGTTCCAGATGTTTGGAACAAATTAATTTAGACTGTCAGAACTTTAAAAACTCTTTATTATCTTCCACAAGCTAGCAAGCAGGGTATATGCTTGGTAAGTAAAGGCTGGTTTTAAGAACTCTGGATTACATCTGTGGCCTCAGTCTTATATTGTGCCCAATAGTGTTATTCTACAGCCTGGTTTAAAGACTTGTGTCAGGGTGGAAATCTCAGAAGTTCATTGTTTCACTTTTGCTGAGAGTAATAAAAGGTGTAAAGAGTGAAAACCCAAGGTCAGTCTGCAGACTCAGTGTGGAATCAATTAGAAGCCTGGCGGGAACTCTAGGATATGCAACTTGAGGTCAAGACCTGAGCCCCAGTGGAAAGATGGAAATCCTTGGAGGTGGGAAAGAATGAAAATATTAAGATATATAAAAACACATATGGTCTTATATCCAGTGTACCTTATACACATGTAGGTCTTACAGATCTCAGGAGGTAGAATCAGAATCACCCTAAAAGAGGTTGGGATTCTGCCAGCCTCTACCTCAAGCACAAAATCTGTGAAGTGCATGGGCTTTTTCCACTGCTCTTCACACTTCAACTTCCAACAGATGTAGTAGTCAGAAGCCAACCCCACTCAACGCTAGGGTGAGGGAAGAGTTATGACCACATTTTGTCTCCCTCTCAACTTCCCACTTGTTCTAGAGGGAATCCCTACAGAAGTCCCTTCAATTCAATGTATTTTCTGAAAGAAAACAGAGAGTAGCAAGGGATCAAAACTCCTTCTCTACATAACCATGAAGGTAGAAAACCTTCTAGGTACCTGGTAAAAGATAAAATTAATATGCAAGCTATGACTAAGCAAAAAACTTGGAGAGAGTCAATCAATTCTAAAACACATTCTATATATGTCAATAATTGATTTAATTTTTTTTCAGGTTTAAAGCTTCATAACCTGGCTTCCTCATTGCTTTGAATGTTTTGTTTAGGAAAGCACCTTAAGAAATATGAACTAACAAAAACACTGGGCCTAAGCTGTATGTTTTTTTTTTTAAATCATATGATATGTTAAAAACAGAATCAGTACAGTAAAAACATAATAAATGCACAGATGTAGTCATACAAGTCAGGTTTATTGAAGAGAAACCACAACAAAACCATAATGTCTGGAATGAGAATCTTAGGTTCCCTAGTAACAATGCACAAAAATTCACATAAGTGAGATTTTATCCTTACAAGTACTTGATTTCACTATACTTTGTGTTTTAAAATATGATATGTCAAAGATAGATTTATTTCCCTTGGGTTTTGTTTCCAAGTTATGGTATTTAATTTGATGCTGTCTAGTTTTGCAGAGGGCTAGCAATAATATGATATACAAAGTAACAACAAATATCCTGGAGAGCTCTGTTGGTTGTGTCCTTGAGGTAGTGAATATCTAACCATAAGCATCTTGAATACTTATGAATTACACATGTGAGCAAATGCTGGCCTATTATGGTTGGATTTACCTTACGTTGTTTTCAGCACTATGATTCAAAAATTTTTATGTCATATTTATGACATATTTACGTGCAACCTATAAATTTTCTTCTCTTCATATTACAGATATGAAGGTGATTATATGACACAAGGCATTTCAAATGCTAAAGTACATACATTTACAAATGTTTAGCCATTCCTAACTGTTGCTGGAGGGCTTCTCTCCAGCTTCCACCAAGCCCCGCAGTCCCACAATCCACGTATAAAATAATCACTCAGACGCTTATAATACTTATAAACTGTATGGCCGTGGCAGGCTTCTTGCTAACTGTTCTTTTATCTTAAATTAACCCATTTTTATAAATCTATACCTTGCCACATGCCTGGTGGCTTACCGGCGTCTTTACATGCTGCTTGTCCTGGCGGTGGCTGCAGTGTCTCTCCCCCTTCTTCCTGTTTCCCCAATCCTCTTCTCTTTGTCCCACCTATACTTCCTGCCTGGTCACTGGCCATCAGTGTTTTCCACAGCACCTAACTACCACGGATTGACTACCATAACAAAACACCACAGACGGGCTGGTTTAAATCACAGAAATTAGTTTCGTCATAGTTCCGGAGGTTGGCAGTCCCAGATCACGGTGTCAGTGATTGCACCTAAGTGCTCCTTGGTCTGCAAAGAAGGCTGCCTTCTAGCTGTTTAAACATGGCATTTTCTATGTGCACTGGCATCCCTGGTGTCTCTCCCCCTCTTGGAAGGAAGCCAGTAGCATTAGATTTTTTTTTTTTTTTTTTTCGAGACAGGGTTTCTCTGTGTAGCTTTGCGCCTTTCCTGGAGCTCACTTGGTAGCCCAGGCTGGCCTCGAACTCACAGAGATTCGCCTGGCTCTGCCTCCCGAGTGCTGGGATTAAAGGCGTGCGCCACCACGCCCGGCTTAGCATTAGATATTTTTTAACCTTAATTACTGTAATATAACTTATCTCCAAGTATAGTTACATTGGGAGTTTGGGCTTCAATCTAAGAATTTGCAGGAGACACAATTTAACACATAGTACTCCAAAACCTTGGGAAAATAGTAAAGAAGTATCCCTTATGATGCTTATAGCTAAAGTCAACATCACAGGTCCTCTAGCCTCTATTTTTTATGTTGTATAATTTTAGCTTCAATGTTCCATTCCATGTCATATATCTTTACATCCAATGTTATCATGGACATAGATACTTACATTTCTAAGTTTCTCTGCTGCTGGAATCATACAAGACCTGACTTCATAATTCTTTTTCATTGTAAAGGTTGTGGAAATACTGTTTTAATGAGGGTTCTCCAGAGCAACAGAACCAAGAGGAATAACATAAATCAGAATTTATTAATTGAGCTTCAAAATAGTAACAACAGACAAGTCACACCCAGATGCTAAGAACCCAGTACTTTCCCTTGAGGCTGGGCTTCAACAGTTAGGGAAGTCCCAGCATAGCTGTATATCCATAGGGGATCACACCAGTAGTCATTCAGTCTGCAGGGCAGGTACCCAGAGCCAGGGAAAGTTTCTGTAGAGCAGCAGTGCTCAACCTGTGGGTCATGACCCCTGTGGGGGCCTACAAGGACCCTTTTACAGGGGTCACCTTAGACCATCAGAAAACACAGATATTTACATTATGATTTATAACAGTAGCAAAATTACAGTTACGAAGTAGCAGCATATAATTTTACAATTGGGGGTCACCACAACCTGAAGAACCCCATCAAAGAGCCACAGCATTAGAAAGGTTGAAAACCACTGCTGTACAGCTCTGGTCTCTATTTGATGAGGCAAGCTTGGAAAGGCTGGTTCTGCTGATAGTGAAGGAGTGGGCAGAAGCAGCAGTTTAATTTGGCAGGACAACCCAGTCACAAGTAGAAAAGCTAAATGAACCACAGGAGGCCAGATCAACTTCCTTTGTCAGCCCTTTGTATTGGTACTCCTACCAGAAGGTGCTGCCCACAGTGGGTGGACCTCCCCTCAGTAGTCAGCACAACTGTTCAGGCAAGGCTTCCAATTTAGGTGATTCTAATTTGTGTAAAGTTGGCATTGGAACCAACTATAATATCTACTAGTAACTTCCAAATGGTCAATGTATAAGTGGCAAGAGTCATTTTAGATGGTGTCTTTCTGTCTGAATGAAAACTAAAATATGGTCTTGGAAAACAGGCAAAGAAGATGTGACATTATCCACTCATAGAGAGTATAGATCACTCCGAAAGAGCACAGGCTCTGATAAGAGGGATATTAAAGCAATACCCTGATGATCTTTAAGTGAACAAAGCACCTCAATGTTCAAAACAACTGTTTCTTGAATTAAAACTGGCATGTCTCTTCTTAGAATAAAAGATACTGGTGTTGTTACATTTCAATGAAATGGTAGAGTTGATTTACTTATTATGGGAGCCAGAGAGATCAAGGACACCATGAAAACACAGCCCACAGAACCAACTAAGTAGGCTCATTGTGCTCACAGAGACTGAAGCAGCCATCCCCTGCATGGCCTGAGCTAGGTCCTCTGCATGTGTGTTATGGTTGTGTACTTAGTGTGGGAGTGAGGGTGTCTCTTACTCTTTCATCTGCTCTTGGGACCCTTTTCCTCCTACTGAGTTGTCTTGCTTAGCCTTTGTGCTTAGTCTTATTTTATCTTGTTATGCTTTGTTCAGTGGCTCTCTCTGGGAGGCATGCTCTTTTCTGAAGGGAAAGAAGAATGAATCTGAGTGAGAGAGAAGGTGGGGCAGAGGGACTGGGAGAGTGGAAGGAGGGGAACTTCAGTCTGGATGTATTGAAAACAAAAAAAAAAATATTAAAAAAAACAAAGACATGGGCATAATCAGATGACAGCTAGAGAGAAGTTAGGTGGAAACTTGTGCCCCATAGTAAAGGATATTCTGTGAGCATCTCCAAAGTTCAAATGTGGTGGATTCTTTTCAGTTAGCAAAATACAACAGAAGACACATCATGGTGCAAACTAAATAAAGAGGGAGACAAAAAAGAACCAACAGGAGGCCTTGCTTCCTGTTTATTAACTATTTGAGGTTTTATTTGAGGCAGAAGATGGATGCCAGGCACACATAAGAAAAATCTCTGTCATTGTTAATTACTCTCCTTTTCCCAGGTACTGTTCCTTCCTCAGCACTAAGAATCTGAAAGGAGCCCCATCAAACTGTGAACACAAAATCTCAGACTGATTGAATGATGATGAGTGAAGTCGCCAGTTCTGAGAACTTAGGAGAAATGTCTCAGATGTCTTACTTTTAGAAAGTTGTTTTATTAGAGGATTATTATGATAATTAAAATTAGGAATGGAATTACATGTGAACCCTAAATAATATGATGTAGCAGCTTCTAATTGATATTTAGCTGATATGATGATTCTGTTTGGGACAATGAAAGGGACAGGTCGACTTGTGAGAACACAATTTGTTGGCCTTTTCACTGTTTCTTTAAGGAAAACACAGACAAGATCTTGTCTGAGGCCTATATTCAGAGAGAAATGGGAGTGTCCCTTGTTTAGGAGATGTTTAATGCCTGTTTCCTTTGATGGTGGTATGGTCTTCACATTCAGGAATCTTAGGATCTGCCACAAAAGAAGAGGTTGGTCCACTGTGATAGAGCAGTAGAGAGCTATTTACCTTTTAAGCATTTACTGGACATGTTTTATTTCAGAAAAGGGCAGCTACATAGAGATGCTACAAGAATCTATCATAGGAAATGCAGGTTGAAGTTCAATTATTATAGAGAATAATCTGAAAGTTCATTTACTCCTGTCTTCATCTGATAAGATATCAGCAGGAGTTTAATGAACGGGTATCAATGGCAAATGATCACTACATACTTTCATCAGATGATTGAGAGGATTATTGTGGTAGTTGAAATCAGAACACAGAGAAGCAATTAGAGGGTCCCAAGAAGCAAATTGTGATGGATCTGGGGTCATTCAGAGATGCACCAGTCTAACCATGAATAAATTTTAACAAAGAGGCTTTGATACTGGCACAGACTACTTATGGTGCCAGAACTGCACCCAAGAGCATGTGCAAGATGCATCTCCAAACTACATTATTCAGGGATTATAAAGGCAAAACTCACTTCCCTCTTTGTGCAATCAGGGGAAAGCACACAGCTTGACATACTTCCTGCCTATGTGTAATCAGGAAAGCAAGCTTGTTTACAGAAGCAAAAACATGAAGTTTGTACAAGACCAGGCAATTACAAGAACAGCCTCTAGCATTCTGGGAAGTTATCTGTCCTTGAGCAAGTGAGGCTTACAGATTAGAAGCATTTTTATTTTATAGTTCTCTTAAGCACAGTAATTTTAAACTTTTAAACATAATGTTCATCATCACAAAATCACTGAGAAGTAGGGCAAGGTTTGAAAAAAAGTGGTATGGTTGCTCATATTTTTCCAAAATGTATAATATGCTGTATTTTTACTACTACCATTGAAAAGCATGAATACTGTAAAATCAAGTACACAGAAATTGTAAGAGTCCTTGGCAATATTAAACCTTTAAGACATGATCTCTAATCACAATGTCAAATGTTATTTAAAATGTATGTGAAATATTACTAGGAACTCAAATACATATATATTTATTTGTCACTTTTTATGTATGAGTGGGTGTGTATATTCAAACTATTCTGCAGTATTTCTTCAGCAAACACATGTAGCTACATCATTTTATGAAGTTATTAATTAACTTATTAATAAATTATTAAGTAACACATATGTACTAATAAATGCATTAGTTGATTTGAAACAAAAAACAAGCTGATGACTGTGTTTTGCCTTAAAAAGTGAAGATCAAGACCCTGCAATCTCCATGCCCTGCCCCCATGTCCATCATCACCTAAGACCCCAACCACTTCCTGAGACTTAGAGACTGGCCCCCAGCTCCAATCCTGACCCGGACTTCCTGTCTGGACAAGAGGTGAGTGCCTGGGCTCAGCCTAGATCCCATCCCTGGGCATCAGCCATTCCGGGGAAGACCTGCCCAACTTGGCACCAGGTTCTTGCCATTGGGCAGGATCCCTTCTATCCCCACCAGGAAGGCTCACCTTCTCGAAGACCCCCAGCAGACCCTGCAATCTCCAAGCCCTGCCCCCACGCCCATCATCGCCCAAGACCCCAGCCACTTCCTGAGACTTAGAGACCAGCCCCCAGCTCCTATCCTGCCCTGGACTTCCCATCTGGACAAGAGAGCTCCCATCTGGACAAGAGAGAAAGACCTCCTGAATCTGTCCAAGAAAAAAACACAAGGAGATGGGCAGACATCAAGGCAGAAATAAATACAACAAAGTGAAGAGCAATACATCATCACTAGAACCTAGCCCTCCTCCAACATCTACACCTGAACATCAAAAATTGGAAGAAGCAGAAGAAAACAGCCTTATGAATAACATCATGAAGAAGGTAGAGGCTTATATAGAAGGAATCACAAATAAAATTGAGCAAAAGAGAAACAGAAAATGGGAAGAATGCAATAAAAAACTAGAGGAAAGGACAAATAAAGCAGAAGAAAACAATAAAGCCCTGGAAGAAAACAATAAAGCCCTGAAAGAAAATCATGAAAAAGCAATGAAACAGATGAAGGAAACAGTCCAAGACCTGAAAAGGGAAATAGAAAAAATGAAGAAGACACAAACAGAGGGAATGCTGGAAATAGAAAATCTGAGTAAACAAACAGAAACTTCAGATGCAAGTATAACCAACAGAATGCAAGAGATGAAAGAGAGGATTTCTGGCGTTGAAGATATGGTAGAAGAAATAGATTCATCAGTCAAAGAAAATACTAAAGCCAACAAAGTCATGACCCAAAATGTCCAAGAAATTTGGGACACCATGAAAAGACCAAACCTATGAATAATAGTGATAGAGGAAGGAGAAGAATACCAACTCAAAGGCACAGAAAATATATTCAACAAGATCATAGAAGAAAACTTTCCCAACTTAAAGAAGGAAATGCCTATGAAGATACAAGAAGCCTATAGAACACCAAACAGACTAGACCCCCCAAAAAGGTCCCCTCGCCACATAATAATTAAACAACTAAACATACATAATAAAGAAAGAATATTAAGAACAGCAAAGGAAAAAGGCCAAGTGATTTATAAAGGCAAACCCATCAGAATAACACATGATTTCTCAATGGAGACTTTGAAAGCCAGAAGGACCTGGACAGATGTAATGCAGACACTAAGAGACCATGGATGCCAGCCTAGACTAATATACCCAGCAATACTTTCAATCATCATAGATGGAGTGAACAAGACATTCCAAGACAAAGCCAGATTTAAACAATACTTATCCACAAACCCAGCTCTACAGAAAGCACTAGAAGGAAAATTCCAACCTAAGGAAGTCAGATACACCCTCAAAAACACAGGCAATAGATAAAGCCACAGCAGTAAAGCCCAAAGAAGAGAAGTATACATACACTACCACCAAAAAATAACAGGAATGAACAATCACTGATCATTAATATCTCTTAATATCAATGGACTTAATTCACCTATAAAAAGACACAGGCTTACAGAATGGATATGAAAGCAGGACCCATCTTTTGCTGCATACAAGAAACACACCTCAAATTCAAAGATAGACACTACCTAAGAAAAAAAGGCTGGGAAAAGACTTTCCAATCAAAATGTCTTAAGAAACAAGCAGGTGAAGCCATCCTGATATCCAGCAAAATAGAGTTCAAACTAAAATCAATCAAAAGAGATCAAGAAGGGCATTACATACTCATCACAGGAAAGATCCACTAAGATGAAGTTTCAATTCTAAACATTTATGCCCCAAATACAAGGGCACACACATATGTAAAAGAAACATTACTAAAGCTTAAACCACATATAAAACCCCACACATTAATAGTAGGAGACTTCAACACCCCACTTTCAACACTGGAGAGATCTCCCAAACCGAAACTTAACAAAGAAATACAGGACTTAACTGATGTTATGACTCAAATGGACTTAATCGATATCTACAGAACATTCCATCCTAACAAAAAAGAATATACTTTCTTCTCAGCATCCCATGGAACCTTCTCTAAAATTGACCACATACTTGGCCACAAAGCAAATCTCAACAGATACAAAACAATTGGAATAACTTCCTGTGTTCTATCAGACCACCATGGTTTAAAGTTAGATTTCAACAACAACAAAAACTATAGAAAACCTACAATCTCATGGAAACTGAATAATGCTCAACTGAATCACCAATGGGTTAAGGAAGAAATAAAGAAAGAAATTAAAGACTTCCTAGAGATCAATGATAATGAAGACACCACATACCCAAACTTATGGGACACTATGAAAGCAGTGCTAAGAGGGAAATCCATAGCACTAAATGCCCACATAAAGAAGTTGGAGAAATCTCATACTAGTGACTTAACAGTACACCTGAAAGCTCTAGAACAAGAAGAGGCAAAGTCTCCCAGGAAGAATAGATTCCAGGAAATTATCAAAGTGAGAGGTGAAATTAATAAATTAGAAACTAAGAGAATAATACAAAAAATTAATGAAACAAAGAGTTGGTTCTTTGAGAAAATCATCAAGATAGACAAGCCCTTACCCAAACCAACCAAAAGACACAGAGAGAGCATCCAAATTAACAAAATCAGAAATGAAAAGGGGGACATAACAACAGACAATGAGGAAATCCAGAGAATTCTTCATACTTCAAAAACCTGTACTCCACAAAACTGAAAAATCTAAAAGAAATGGATAATTTTCTGGATAGGTACCACATACCTAAATCAAGACCAGATAAACTATTTAAATAATCCAATAACCTCTAAGGAAATAGAAACAGTCATTAAAAGTCTCCCAACCAAAAAAAAGCCCAGGACCAGATGGTTTCAGCACAGAATTCTACTGGACCTTCAAAGAAGAGTTAATACCAATATTCCTTAAATTGTTCCACACAATAGAAACAGAAGGAACATTACCAAACTCCTTCTATGAGGCTACAGTTACACTGATTCCTAAACCAAACAAGGATACAACAAAAAAAAGAACTACAGACCCATCTCCCTCATGAACATTGATGCAAAAATACTCAATAAAATACTGGCAAACAGACGCTAAGAACACATCAGAACAATTATCCACCATGATCAAGTAGGCTTCATCCCAGGGATGCAAGGGTGGTTCAACATACGAAAGTCCATCAATGTAATACACCATATAAACAAACTCAAAGAAAAAAACCACATGATCATCTCACTAGTTGCAGAAAAGGGATTTGACAAAATCCAACACCCCTTCATGTAAAGGTCTTGGAGTGATCAGGAATACAGGGAACATACCTAAACATAATAATGGCAATTTACAGCAAGCCAACAGCCAACATCAAATTAAATGGAGAGAAACTCAAAGCGATTTCACTAAAATCAGGAATGAGGCAAGGCTGTCCGCTCTCCCCATACTTATTCAATATAGTACTTGAAGTTCTAGCCAGAGCAATAAGACAACATATGGAGATTAAGGGGATATAAATTGGAAAGGAAGAAGTCAAGCTTTTCCTATTTGCAGATGACATGATAGTATACTTGAGTGACCCCTAAGATTCTACCAAGGAACTGATACAACTTACAAACACCTTCAGCAACATAGCAGGATACAAGATCAACTCAAAAAAATCAGTAACCCTCCTATATACAATTGACAAACAGGCTGAGAAGGAAATCAGAGAGAAATCACCCTTTACAATAGCCACAAATGATATAAAATACCTTGGGGTAACACTAACCAAGCAAGTAAAGAACCTATATGACAAGAACTTTAAGTCCCTGAAAAAAAGAAATTGAAGAAGATGTCAGAAAATGGAAAGATCTCCCATGCTCATGGATAGGCAGGACTAACAGTAAAAATGGCAATCTTACCAAAAGCAATATACAGATTCAATGCAATCCCCATCAAAATACCAACAGAATTCTTCACAGACCTGGAAAGAATAATACTCAACTTCATATGGAAAAACAAAAAACCCAGGATAGCCAAAAGAATCCTGTACAATAAAACAACCTCTGGAGGCATCACAATCCCTGACCTCAAGCTCTACTATAGAGCTACAGTAATAAAAACAGCTTAGTACTGGCATGAAAACTGACATGTGGACCAATGGAATCGAATTGAAGACCCTGACATTAATCTGCACACCTATGAACATATAATTTTTTGACAAAGAAGACAAAAGTGTACAATGGAAAAAAGAAAGCATCTTCATCAAATGGTGCTGACATAACTGGATATCAATGTGTAGAAGGCTGCAAATAGATCCATATCTGTCACCGTGCACAAAAATTAAGTCCAAGTGGATGAAAGACCTCAACATAAATCCAGCTACTCTGAACCTGCCAGAAGAGAAAGTAGGAAGTAGTCTTGAACGCATTGGCATAGGAGATCACTTCCTAAATATAACACCAGTAGCACAAACACTGAGAGAAACAATCAATCAATGGAACCTCTTGAAACTGAGAAGCTTATGTAGAGCAAAGGATATGGTCAACAAGGCTAAGCGACAGCCTACAGAATGGGAAAAGGTCTTCACCAATCCCACATCTGACAGAGGACTGATATCCAGAGTATATAAGGAACTCAATAAATTAGACATCAAAATGCCCAACAGTCCAATTAAGAAATGGGCTATAGAACTAACCAGGCAATTCTCAACAGAGGAAACTGAAATGCCTGAAAGACATTTAAGGAATTGCTCAACATCCCTAATTATCAGGGAAATGCAAATCAAAACAACTCTGAGATACCACCTTATGCCTGTCAGAATGACTAAGATCAAAAACACTGAAGACACCTTATGCTGGAGAGGATGTGGAGCTAGGGGAAATCTCCTCCACTGCTGGTAGGAATGCAAGCTTGTACAACCACCTTGGAAATCAATATGGTGCTTTCTTAGACAATTGGGAATCAATCTTCCCCCAAGATCCAGCTATACCACTCTTGGGCATATACCCAAGGAATGCTCAATCATACCACAAGGGCACTTGATCAGCTATGTTCATATCAGCATTGCTTGTAATAGCCAGAACCTGGAAACAACCTAGATGCCCTTCAACTGAAGAATGGATAAATAAAATGTGGTACATATACACAGTGGAATACTACTCAGTAGAGAAAAACAATGACATCATGAGGTTTGCAGGCAAATGGATGGATCTAGAAAAAAATCATCCTGAGTGAGGTAACCCAGACTCAGAAAGACAAACATGGTATGTACTCACTCACAGGAGGATACTAGATGTGGAACAAGGATGACTGGACTGCTACTCATATCACCAGGGAGGCTACCTGGAAAACAGGACCCCAAGAAAGTTACGGGATCGCCCAATGACAGACAAATGGATGAGAGCTACATGAGCATGTGAGTGGGGGTAATGAAGGGCAAGAGTTAAGGGAAAGAGAGCTTGGAGGAGAGGGAGATCCCAGCTGGATCAAGAACAGAGAGGGAGAACAAGGAATAAGAGACCATGGTAAATGAAGACCACATGAGAATAGGAAGAAGCAAAGTGCTAGAGAGGCCCACAGAAATCCACAAAGATGCCTCCACAATAGACTGCTGGCAATGGTTGAGAGACAGCCCGAACTGACCTACTCTGGTGAGGGGATGGCCAAACACCCTAATAGTTGTGCTAGAAACCCCATCCAATGACTGAGGGTACCGGATGCAGAGATCCACGGCCAGGCCCCTGCTGGAGCTCTGGGAATCCAATTGTCGAGAAAGAGGAGGGTTTATATTAACGAGAATTGTTGAGACCAAGGTTGGATAAAGCACAGGGACAAATAGCCAAACGAATGGAAACACATGAACTATGAACCAATGGCTGAGGGCCCCCCAACTGGATCAGGCCCTCTGAATAGGTGAGACAGCTGATTGGCTTGATCTGTTTGGGAGGCATCTAGGCAGTGGTACTGGGTCCTGTGCTCAGTGCATGAGTTGGCTGTTTGAAACCTGGGGCTTATGCAGGGATGCTTGGCTCAGCCTGGGAGGAGGGGACCGGACCTGCCTCAACTGAGTCTACCAGGTTGATCTCAATCCTTGGGGGAGTCTTTGCCCTGGAGGAGATGGGAACAGGGGGTAGGCTGGGGGAAAGGCGGGGGGGGGGGGAGAAGAAGGGAATCTGTGGCTGATATGTAGCATTAAATTATATTGTAAAATAAAATAAAATAAAGTGAAGATCAAGGTGACTATGGTGGATGGAGAACATTAAATTCTCAATTTTATACTTTTCTGAATATTTTCTTTTAAGATAACCATGCTGTGCTTTTATGGTAGTTTGATGAGCGAGGGAACAAGAGAGAAAAAGGCTAACTTTCAAAGGGTAAAGTAGGGAAATTATTCAGTTATAATTTTCCTCCATTAAAAAAAAAGACCAAACATTTAAACACTAACTCTCTGGTTCTTTGTGGAAAAACTCTATGAACACTATGCAACCTCTTCATCCAGATTCCCTCTCTGAGCAAATCATTCCCTCTGGCTCAAACCAGACCAAGTGTCCTCTAATCCTCCTCTATGAGGTTTTCTTCCAAGCAGCCAATCTTACACGTTCTATTCTTGAAAACTCTAAGACTGTGAAGGAGAATTCTGACTCAAAGCTTTTTGTGTGGTCAAGGTGACTAATGACTTTAAAGAACACAAGGACCAGTAAATTCCCTGAGAGGTTTGAGTTCTCTGGCCTGCTTTTGTTTTTACCATTATTAGTATTATTTCTTATGCTGAAGTAATACTTGGACCCAGCAGAAGGAAATCTTTGCTTGTTTACTTTGATCCTACTAAGAACTCACATAGAGCCCAGGTCCCCACTGGGGATGCATGTGAGGACAAATACACTCACAATATGATTGCTCAGCATCATGTCTGTTTTCAGTTCATTACACAGAGTCCCCTCTATGAGGATTCCTGAAAGAAATGTCTTTCTGGTCTCAAATATGATTAAAAGCAACTGAGCATTAATTTGTTTGTTCTTATTATGGGCAACATGGATGTTGCAACAAAGTCTGTTTCTGGTTTTATAGTGTTTATGATGTGTAGCTTAGACTTTTCTAGACTCCAGCAGTGAAGGGCATAAATTATGTTAATATTTGAGAGGATCCCTTGCTCATGCATCTGCATATATCATATGCTTACATTCATTGCCTGTAAATAGCAGAATCCAACTGTTACAGCTTAAGCAAAGACTACATTAGTTAGAATGATTAGAGATGATCCACAAAACCCAAGGGCAGAGAGGCACCCTTGACTCAGAACATCTGTAACCAGAGGCTCAAGTGTCATTAGGGGCTTCCTCCCTCTGCTCTCTCACACTCATATTCTCTCCCTCCCTCCCTCCCTCCTTCCCTCCCTCCCTCTCTCTCTTCTTTCACCCTTCTTCCATTCCTCTCTCTCTTCCTTTCTCTCCTTCCCTTCCTCTCTCTCTCTTCCTCTCTCTCCTTCCCTCCCTCCCTCTCACTCTCCCCCCTGCTCATGTATTTGTTGAGACTTGACTTGTTTTCTATTATGTGATCAATGTTGGAGAAGGTTTTATGTGCTGCTGAGAAAATTGTGTATTCCCTATCTGTTGGGTTGAATATTTGGTATATGTTAAGTCCAATTCATCCAGAGTATATTTCAGCTCTAAATTTCTTCCCCAAACTTTAAGGAAAATGATTTCAGTTAACTCTTCACTGAAACACATTTCAACAATTTTTAAAGTTAGGAGTTTAACAAATTTAATATTGTTATGAGGACAGGAAATTGATTCTAAGAGTCTCAAATCACTGACTTTCCAGCATCGTAGTTGCTGATATACAATACAATGTGGCAGACCCACATTTGAAATATTGCCCAGCTGTGACATTCATGTGCTAGGTAAGCTTTACAGGCAACTTATCTGTATTTCATTTTTTGCATTCATAAAATTGAGATAATAATACATATTCATAAGGCTATTTAATTATTAATGCATTAATACATGTAAAACCCTTAGAGCATAAGGTCATCTTTATTCTTTATTAAGTAATTCTCTTTTGTAATCCAATCCACAATTATAAGAATAATCTCATGATACATTTATAGTTGGTATTAAGCACTAAGTGATTTTTAATGAACACAATTATCTTACATTTTACATTTTATCAAACACAGAAATATCTTCAGGTTTGTGGGTATGAACAACTTTAAAATGCAGCAGATTGTTTGATACACACACACACACACACACACACACACACACACACACACACACACAGATTCCCCCCAACCCCGGAAGAGTATGTCTGAAGGTAAAATAGACCACAATCATTTCAAAACACAATTGCTCTTTGTCAAGTGACAGAGGTTGAAAAACTTAGTATTTCTTTGGATGTGCATATGTTTTTCTTCAAAAAGAAAATCACCACATGACAGTGTACTGTGAATTGAATAATTTCTTTAAGTGCTGAGGCCACAAGTATAAAAACATGTCCACGTTTCCCTTCAGGCTTGACTGAACTCAGTGTCTTCTATTGTGCTTTAAACATCTCTATCAAGAGTTGATAGCTACAGAAGGAACTACTCCATACCAGTCAGATACCATGCATTTTGGTCAGGGTTTACTTGATCATTTATGCTTTATGAGGTAGGGGGAAATTGTTATATTCATTTGTCTAGTAAATATTTTTAATTGTTGAAATTAGATTTCTCACTGGCATTCTGAATTGAAGATCAGAAAAAAAAAGATGAAGCAAAGCAAGGCAGTGTTTACACAAGGAAGCTGTGCCGTTCCTCAGCAATGAGTTCCAGATGCTCCCACCTTGCAGCCCTTGGCTTCCAGGGAGGGCCTGGTGTTTGCGGTACAAGAAGCTCAAGAGGATACATTTCCTTTCAGGAACGAACCGGTCAATTCCTTCCATAATTGCAACTTCTAAGAGGGTTTACTTATCCCGTCAGGTACGTCAGCCCACCTAACAGGAGCGTGGTGAAGCCACGTTTGTCAGAGAAAGTGCAACATCTCATGGGAATTTGGATGGAGGAAACAGCATTTATTTATTTTTATTTTTATTTTTTTTTACAGATCCTGTTGCTGTTTTAATCCACTGTTCATTTATCACAGTTTGAAGACGTGGGAAGTTTTCTATAGCCTCACATACAAAGAGCATCCAAAGCCATAGCTTACTGAATAACTTGTATTTTAAGAGAGGGTATTCCTTGAGAAGTACAGTGGCTTTTGAATTATTAGTTAAGACACATCTGTAGCACCAATCTTAAATGGTCTTATTAATAAGAACAATCCCAGTGCCAGTTATTGGGGTGAATGCTGGAAGATCAGAGAAGCATAACAAGCCACAGCCACCTTACCTTGCCAATTCCTCAGCTGATCCTGTTTCCTCAGACTGGAAGCCTCTGAGTCCTCATCCAAATGGATCTCAGCTGAACTGCTTCTTGAAAGCCTGAAAAGCTCAACCAGCTCTAGATCCTGATCCTCACGCCTTATGTACCTTTCTGCCACCACTTCCTGGGATTAAAGGCGTGAGTCACCATGCCTGGATGTTTCCAGTGTGGCTTTGAACTCACAGAGATCCGGATGGATCTCTGCCTCCAGAAGGCTAGGATTAAAGGTGTGTGTGCCACCATTTTCCGGCCTCTATGTCTGTCTAGTGGCTCTTCTGTCTCTGACCCCAGATAAGTTTACTAGGGTGCACAATATATTGGGGAACACAATATCACCACGCACATCTTTTTTTTTATGATTAACTTTTTATTGATTCTTTGTGGATTTCTCGTCATGGATCCGGATTCCACTCATACATCCCTTCCCCACCCCGCCTGTCCCCTTGCTTCTCCCTTGCAACCTACCCCCCAAAACAAAATTTAAAAGTAAAAACAAAACACCAAACAACCAAACAACCAAACAACCAAACAAACAAATCTCGGTATGGAGGCTGTAGTATGGTCCAGTGAATCACACAGTAAGTCACACAGCATATCCTTTTGTCTGTATATCTTTACTTGCAAATGTTCATTGGTCTGATTGGAGGCCTCTGGCCCTCACTGGGTCTTCTCTTGGATATCCTATTATTGCCTTGTGTCACGGAGATCCTGGAGCTTTGGATTTGTAGACTGGTCCCCTTCACCTGCTCCAGCAGTTCATACATGAAATGGGTGCTGGAGTGGGCTACCTCGTAGTCCTGGTTCTGGGCCTGGGTGGTAGCTGGGTTGGTCAGCCTGCGAGCTTTCCATCTCATCATCTACATCATCATCATCATCATCATCCATTTGCAAAAAAGGAGAAATTTAAAAATTCAGAAAGTCTTCCTAACATGTGAGTGCTCCAGCACTGCCTTGTCTAGCTCACCCAAAGTAGCAGACAGCAAGAAGCGGGCCCGGGCCGCCGTTCTCCTGCTCTCACATCCTTGGGTCCATCTCACGCACACCCACACCACTAGGGCCAGCTCTACTCTTCTGCCAGGCGAGGTTCAGGGCCTGCTGTTTGGATTGCTGCCCTTGGTGAGGGGCAGAGCCGGCGCATGCCCCAGAGGTCAGCTCTCCTGACTGGCCTGTCGCAGGTGGCAAGGTGGGAGGGGGGCGAGGGCACAGGCAGCTCTCCCGCTCTCACATCCGCAGGCCTGGCTCACCTGCCCCCCAGCCAACAGGTCAGCTCCAGTGTGCTGCCCAGGTGAGGTGCTGTGCCCGCTCTCCTCTGTGCTGCGGCTGGTGGGGGGCAGGGTCAGTTCTCCCACCACCATAGTGGCCCCAGGGCCTTCTCTCTCATCTGCCACAGGTGGCAAGGGACAAAGGGAGGGAGGGCATTTTTTCCTCATCCGTGCCACCACATGGCAGATGAGGAGTGGTGAGGTCAGCCCTCCTGCTCTCGTGTCCCCCAGGCCCACTCACCTGAACCCCTGCTGCCCAGGTGAGGTGCAGGGATGCTCTCTTAGTACTGCGGCTGGTGGGAGGCAGAAGACACATATCTCTGATGAAATGTCAAAGACTTAATTCTAGAAGAAACTTTCTGCCGAATATATTTTTACAATAAGTTGCAATTGTATGTATGTTATTCTGTGTGATTCTGTTAAAAGAAAGACGTCCTGTTATTAGTTTTACAGATATCTTAAGTCAAGATGAATTTACTAGACAACAATGGAGAAGTGCTGACATTTAGACTTCTAGCTGCAACACACACACACACACACACACACACACACACACACACACACACACTCTGTCCCTGAGCCTTGGAAGAGATGTTGTGGTACACATGTTCCATTCCGGGCTGTATTCGATAGTCTTTTATTCTCTATACTTTGGCCAGTTGTTTGCATTAATCACCATTTGCTGCTAATAGAAGCTTCTCCAGGGAGGGTTGAACGACCCGTTGCTGTTGGATATATGCAGAAAGGAACACAGGACACCTGTGCCTTAGGTGGGCCATAGGGGTGTCTGTAGGTGTCTGTTTTGAACAGGCATTGAGAGACCTCCACTCAGCTTTCCTGTCTGTGGGCAAACTTCTCTCTCCCACTCATTTCTTCTGCATGCGTCACTGTTGTAATGAATATCTTGAAGGAGAAAAAGGAAAGGAAAAGGAGAAATCAAAAGATCAAGAGTTCTCCCAACATTAGTTTATGCTGTGTAAACCACATCTCAACAGCTAATATTTACATTTGCACACTGGAATACATTAATTAATACTTGGGAAATTCCGCAGGGCATGAGAATAATGACTGACCACATTACTTTAATGTTATTATATTTGCATTCTGACTGGTTTGAATTTGCTCAAGTAGGGGGACAAAGAGAAGAGTCAGTGACGCTCTGTCCTTAAATTCATGCCTTCTAGGTACAAACATGAGCTATTCACCCTTGTATTTGAATACAGTCTATGTTCATACATTTCCAATACATTCTGTTTCAAGTCCATGTCTACCACTCTTCCACTCTTAAATGTGGAATTTCTCCTAAAGACTGGGATCTAATCCATATGGCACAGCTATATTATCAGAAAGCAACTTGCAGGTGTTTGGCAAAGTGAAATCATAGTGGCCGTCATTCTCTTCGGGGAAAGAAGAGCTGAAGAGCAGTATCCTAATACATGCATGTGATGAATGCAATTGGGCTGGACAACCAAGGAGCTTTTCTATTATTCTCCCACTGGTACGTGCTTGTGGTTCATGAGCTCAGCTGGTTGGGGTTAAAGGTCAGTGCCAATGAGGTCAAAATCATAAATGTGCACTGTGAGACTTCCCTCTAATTCACAACTTAATAGTTTAACACTTAACCCCAGCCAATCATTGTGTGCTTTTATTGAAATGAGAGAATGAATGAGAGTAGGTAGAAGTAGGATTCAGAAAACATGTTTCCTGATAGCCAAAATCATCTTCTTCTGGAAACAATAATAACTTACATTTAAATGTAAATTTCCTGGAATAGTGAGACAAATGGAAAGAAAACAGAATGGTTGAGCTGGCATTGAGAATGACATTACCACTGGGCATCTTTGGTACAAGTCTTTCATTTATAGATAAGAGAACCAATTAAAATTCATGAGAAGGGACAGAAGCAGGAGGTTATTGATTATTCCCTCAATATTTTGAAGACAAAGATAGACAGCAAAGTTCAGTTCTTCTGACTTCGGATTTCTCTATTAAACTAGCAAGGTGCACTGTGGTCCTACATCTGAGGTGTAGGTCCTACAAGTGAGATGTTGGTCATATCTCAAGTGTGAGGAACATAGAACCAATGACCTGCCTCCAGGAGTCAAAGGAAGAGTGGAGACCCCTGTTTTCCTTAGGAAGTGGACAGTTCTGCTCTCCTCATTTTTCTGTTCCCTGATATCATTGACATCCATTTACTTTAAGCTTACAAAATTTACATGAAAAGTTTTCTTCTTTTATACCATCAATACCCATTTTATTTTCAAACCCTCAAACCATCCTCCAGGAACCATGACTTTGAGACTGGCTGGCTTTTACCTGTAAAATGACATCCAAACTCTTCTTTCACAGTGTGTCAAACCCCAGGAATGTTCTCAGGCATTTCTTAGCTTTTTTCACATAGATAATTCTGGAATTTTTCTAGGGCATGAATGATTTTTTATAAAAATACTAATTTACATAAAATCAGATAAATCTCTATATAGGTGGATTCTCCTTTAATTTTTAGATTACATAACTTGGGTTAGCTGACAAGGACAGACAACAGAGACCAAGGCAACTATACAGAAAGAAAACTAAATAGAAATTCAAAACTTTAGTACATACAGGACTGACATTGATTTCACATATAAACTATATAAACAGTGAAAGGATTCAAATAACATTGATGAAAGACTTTTGTTCAAACAATATCTGCTTTTAAAACTTTTACATTTTAAAACTTTGCTTTTAAATCTGACTTTATGTCCCTATGACATTCAGATAAAAATCTGTGAATGATTATGTAGGTTTTACTCCCGTTTGTGGCATTGTGGCCTCAAATTGCTCATAAGCTTGAAACGGAGAGTAATGTCTCTTTAATTTGCTTATGCTGGTGGCTCTCCATTGTGGTGAGCATCAGAAGACACAAAGGCTGTTAAAACACAGGTTGCTGTGCTTCCTCTCTGGGAGCTTCCGGGTTAGTGGGTCTGGGCAGGACTTGAGTCCGAAATTCTGACAATTTCTCATGTAAGATTCGTCCTGAGGTTACACAGGTTGAAAGCTACTGATTTATAACCACAAAGATTCACATTTTTCCCCTCCATATCCATAAAATCTTAACTCAGAATAAATTTCCCACACTAATAATTCGACTTGACTCAAGTTTGGATTTTATAAATATCTGGAGGAAGTGACCCTGTGCAATTTTACTGTATTTCTTTTTGAAAAAGCTGCTTGGTCTGGGTAAGCTCTGCGCTACTCTTTCGGAGCCAGACCATCAAATGTAAAAGCAAAGACAAGGATGCTTGGAAAATGTGCTAAAGTATTTACACATGCAATTGATCTTGTGGATATCAACAGTCTTCTTTGAAATCATTCACAGGTACAAGTATAAAAAGGAAACACGTTTTATAATGTATAAATGAGAAGTACGGAAAGAGAAGAGCATTAGACGCTGGAGAGTTTGTTATTAAGAACTACCTGGGTGGCACCATCCCCTCGCCCTGCTCCCATCCTGGATGAAGTCAGAGTCACTCTGTGAAGTAGTCAAAATAAATATTAGCGAGATAAGAAGGAAGGAAATAACAAGAAAAGATTTATGTAAATAATTGCCGTGTCCTGACTTGCAATTTCATTGCTGTTTTTAAGAACTGTAGAAATCGTCTCAGCTCTCCTTCCATTACAAAAAAGATTCTAGTGTAAATATAAATCACCAGCATTTACTTCCACCACGACAGTGTCTGCTTCCACAGCACAGTTTGCAGAGATTTACTGTGCTAGACAACTGTTTTAGATCCATGGAAGCTGTTGGGGAGACAGATCTGTATAACAGAGCATGAGAAACACTTCCATTCGCTCCGGTGTGGTCTGTCTGAATGCTTTTGCTTCGTGAGGCTATTTCCTAGAGGGGGAAGATCTGCCTTATAATAGATTTTAATGCCTTTTGTTACGGACCTCTTTGCTTCGGTCTTCATTGCATTAGGCCTCCCCAGAAAGGCCAGTCACAGCCATTAAAGACTTTATAATTTAGGGTGAACAGGCATGATTATGAGTCGCGATGCGCTAAGTGCCAAAAAGCATTTTAAACGAGAGGAGACTGACAGACCTGTCAGTGGTAATGCATCTGCACTCGCATCTGACCTAAAAGCCCTTTCAACATCTGCAAGGACAAGAAAAAAATAATAAAATAAAAAAAAATCAGCCAAAGAAAGGTTGTCTTGAGATGAAAAATTAATGGCACAGCAAACTGCCTAGTTCCATCAAGGGAGACTTAAACGGCCTTACGTCTCCACTCCAGCTGTAACCTAGAATCTGGCTCTTTGGAAAAAGCTGTTGTTGGGTATTTTAGGTGTGTGTGTGTGTGTGTGTGTGTGTGTGTGTGTATGTACATGTTTGCATATATAGTGCATGCATTATTTTCCCTTAGAAGTTAATATTAGCGCAAGGGGCACAAGCAATACCTCTCATCTTTGGAACTGCTGTGACCCCCCACTGGCTCTGCTTCACAGATGAAGACTGAACTGTCTGTCAGCTCAGACAGATGTCTTCTTTGTAAAGACTTCAGCCTCTAGCTTCCTTCTCGTCTGCTTTGGGTTCTTAGTCATTTCTTAGCATAAGGGAGAAAAGTTGCATTAGCTTGACAAGGGTCAATTTCTTTGTAATTGACAAGCAATTACAAAGCTTAGATTGTGGAAGCCCAAAAATTCTAACTTTGGACTTATTCTTTTATTCGGTGTACAAGTCTGTATATGAAATTAATAAATAGGTCTTGCAAAGGGATGTGCAAACTGTAGAAACAATAGGAAATGTCTTGCTCATATTTATGTTCCGATTATTTTCTGTCATGTGCTTCTGTAGTATAATATGGATTCTCGATTCTTGATTCAGAGTTGAAGGAGATCCTGTTAATGGATATTACTACAAAGGTGCTTAAATTGATCAAACACAGGTACCTGTGTAAAAGGAAAGTTTTGAGGTAATTTTACAATTATTTTACAGTTATGCTTAAGTCCAGTCTCAGCTGCAATTAACATAAGAGCTCTCTTGAAGCTATTTACAGAAAGAAATGTCCCTAGGGGTTAGTAAATTGCATGCTTTTGAGGCAATTTCCTTAGGAAGAAGCATTTATACCTTACTATGAAATCTCTTGGACATCTCCCATAGAACTCTAGAGACTCTCATAAGCAACATAATGATTACATGTCAAGGATAGAGTGATACACTGTGAGTCCTCAAAGTAGTCAAAGGCGCATACAAGCTTGCTTTCTTCTGAACACATGTAGCAGAAAATTAGCAAACAAAGACATTTGAAAATACACTTTTTTTTTGCTAAGGTGGATAATGATTTTCAGCATCACAAGACAACTGCCACTCATTCCATCCCTATTTTGTTAGCAAAGATAAAACTATTTTTATATAAACATTTTAAAAATTGTATGATGTACAGTTTATTCTTATATAGCATATGCTGGAAGGTATATAGTATGACTTGAATTTTAAAATGTAGCTTTTATTCCCACTTTTGGCCCTTTTTAAAAAATGTATTTATTTATTTTATATATATGGGGGGGTATATGTATGTGTATCGTACACTTGCAGAAGCTAGTGCAGCCCAGAAGAGGGTGTTGGGTCCCCTAGGAATGAATTCTAGCAGTTATGAACCACTTGATGTGGGTGCTGGGAACTAATTCTTAACTGCTGGCCACTTCTCTGGCCTCTATTTAGTCCATCTTACTCTTTAAACTATATTAACTATAATGGGAAGCTGTTAAATCAGACATTAAGCAATATTTCTCACCACATGTATAAAATCGTTTACACTATTCACCCCTTGTGTTTATTATAATACAGTTTTTATATGTTCCTGTGGAAGACACGTGGTCATGGAATCTTCCACATTATATGTAGAAGAAATAAGCAAAGAATCTTAGTACAAGTTCCTATAAAATTACCAGTTAAAAGCTATAAAAAGACAAATTCACATGTACAGATAAATCTCTCTCTCATGAGAGCTTAGTTCGGGAATTCTAAATATTCTTTGTGTTTTTGTCTAACTGTAACACGAATTCCTAAATGGTCTTATAATAAAAACCCAGAGCCAGATATTGGGGTAAATGCTGAAAGATCAGAGAGACAAAGGAACAAGCCACAGCCACCACCTCTTACCTCACCAACTCCTCAGTCTGAAAAAGCCTCTAGCTGAAAGGGACACGTCTGCCGAAAAGCCTTTATTTCCTGTCTCCTCATGCCTTATATACCTTTCTCCGCCCACCCATCACTTCCTGGGATTAAAGGTGTGTGCCACCACTGCCTGGGCCTCTGTGTTTAATCTAGTGGTTTGTTCTGTCCTCTGATCTTCAGGTAAATTTTATTAGGGTACACAATAGATCACCACATTTAACTCTATGTGTCACCCTGTCTCATTTTCTGTGTACACTCATCTTCTGTCCACACAATGTATATAAGTACTTATACATTGCTACCACAGATGTTCAAATGAGTGGTTTAACACTTCTGGTGAGTTAATGTAAAAATATGTATTCAGGCAAAATCAGTTCATTACAATAATGTACACACACACACACACACACACACACACACACACACACTAGAAACAGTTTGTTAAGGATGAGAAAAGTAAACCTGGAAATAGGAGAGGGCTAGGGAACTGGAAAAAGGCACATGCTCAAAAGCTGAATTAAAAATATTTTAATGAGCTCCTTCCATTATAAGCTATTACTATACATAATAGAAATAAAATAATTGATCTTGTTATCATGTTATCTTGGGAACTTAATTCAAAATAGAATGAGCTTATGTTCCTAGCATATAAAATAGTTGTATTGAGAAACTGGGGCTTGGAGCCAGCAATTTGGCCCAGAGGGTAGAGGCAATTGCTGTCAAGCCTAAGGAACTGAGTTTAATTCCCAGGACTCATGGTGTAGAAGGAGAGAATTGACTCCCATAAGCTGTCCTCTGACCTCCACATGTAAGTATACACACATTTCCACACACATAAAACTAGTAAATAAACATAAAATAAAATTTATAAAAAGAAACTGAATGCCAAAATAATTTATATTTCTTAACTAATTTTTAAAGTTTTTTCCTTTTTTGATTTTTTTATTAATTAATTTATTATTTTGCATCCTGACCACAGCCTTGCCTCCCTCCTCTTCTCCCACTCCATTCCCTTACCTCGCCTCTGCCCTTCCTCCCAACCCACCCTTCCTCTCTACCCACTCAGAAAGGGGCCGGCCTTCCATGGGTGTCAGCAAAGCACAGCATATCAAGCTGCCATAAGACGGAGCACCTCTCCCCCCCCCCCTGTATTCAGGCTGGGCAAGGCGATCCAGCACGAGGAATAGGTTCCCAAGGGCCAGGCAAAGCACCAGGGACAGCCCCTGCTCCCATTGCTGGGAGTCCCACACACAGAGCAAGCGACACAACTGTCATGCTTGTGCAGAGGCCTAGGTCAGTCCTATGCAGGCTCCTTTGCTGCTGGTTCAGACTGTGAGTTTCCATGAGCCAGGCTAGCCATTCCTGTGGGTTTTCCTTCAACGTCCCTGGTCCCCCTGGCTCCTACATTCCCTCCTTCTTCTCTTCAGCAGAACTCCCCAAGTTTGGTCCAACGCTCATTTGCAGATGATATGGTAGCATACATAAATGACCTCAAAAATTTTAACATGAAACTCCTACAGCTGATAAACACCTTTAGCTAAATGGCTGGATACAAGATTAACTAAAAAAAAGAAAAAACAAAAAAAAAATCAGTAGCCCGTTTATATAAAAATGATAAAAGGGCTGAGAAAGAAATCAGGGAAACATCCCTCACAATAGTTACAAACAATTTTAAAATATCTTAGGGTAACTCTAACCAAACAAATGAAAGAACTTTCAAGTCTTTGAAGAAAGAAATTAAAGAAGATATCAGAAAATGGGAAGATCTCCCATGATTATGGATTGGTAGGATTAACATAGTAAAAATGGCCATCTTATGAAAAGCAATCTACAGAGCAAATGAAATACCAATCAATATTCCAACACAATTCGTTATAGACCTTGAAAGAACAATACTCAACTTCATATGGAAAAACAAAAAACAAGGGTAGCTAAAACAATCCTGTACAATAAAAGAACCTTCTAAGGTATCACCATCCCTAACTTCAAGCGTTATTACAGAGCTATAGTAATAAAAACAAGTATGGTATTGACATAAAAACAGACACATTGATCAATGGAATCAAATCAAAGACCCAGACATAAATCTGCTTACATATGGACACTTGTATTTTGACAAAGAAGTCAAAAGTATACAATGGAGTAAAGAAAGCATCTTCAACAAATGGTGCTGGCATAACTGGATGTCAGCATGTAGAAGAATGCAAATATATCCATTCTATCATCCTGCACAAAACTCAAGCCCAAGCAGATCAAAGACCTCAATATAAATCCAGATACACTGAACCTCATAGAAGAGAAAGTGAGGGAATGTTTGCATTGCACGGGAGACAACTTCTTGAATAGAATGCCAGTAGCTCAGACACTAAGAATAACAATTAATAAATGTAACCTCATAAAAAGCTTCTGTAAGGCAAAGGACACGGTCAATTTCTACAAAATGGCCGCCTATAGAATGAGAAAAGATCTTCACCAACCCTACATCCAAAAGAGGGCTGCTCTCCAAAATATACAAAGAATTCAAGAAACTAGACATCAAAAAACCAAATAATCCAATTAAAATATGGGGTACTGACCTAAACAGAGAATTCACAACAGAAGAATCTCAAATGGCAGAGAACACTTAAAGAAATGTTCATCATCCATAACTATCAGAGAAATGCAAATCAAAGTGACTCTGAGATTCCGTCTTACACCTGTCAAGACCAGAAACACAAATGACAGCTTATGCTGAAGAGGATGTGGAGCAAAAGGAACACTCCTTATTGCTGGTGGGGCTGATGGGAGTGCAAACTTGTTCAGACACTTTAAAAATCAATATGGTGGTTTCTCAGAAAATTGGAAATCAATCTACCTCAAGACCCAACTATATCACTGCTGCACATATACTCAAAGGGTGCTCAATCATATCACAAGGACACTTGCTCAACTATGTTCATAGCAGCTTTATTTGTAATTCACAGAACCTGAAAACAACCTAGATGTCCCTCAACCAAGGAATGGACAAAGAAATTGTGGTACATTTACACAATGAAGTATTACTCAGCTGTTAAAAACAATGACATCAGGAAATCTGAAGGCAAATGGATGGAACTAGAAAAAAAAAATCATCCTGAATGAGGTAACCCAGACCCAGAAAGACAAACATGGTATGTACTCACTCATAAATAGATTTTAACTGTAAGGTAAAGGATAATCATGCTACAATCCACAGACCCAGAGAGGCTAGGTAACAAGGGAGGTCCAGGGGGAGAGAATGGATCTCCCAGGGAAAGTGAAATAGAGATCTCCTGGTTGGACTGGGGGCAGGTTGGCATGGTAACTTGAGGGATCAGGTTTGGGGGTGGGCAGAGGGGGAAGTGTTGAGAAAGATAACTGGAAAGGAAGGATTTAGAGAGTCGGTAGAAACCTGATACAAGGGAAATTTCCCTGAGTCTACAAGGATGGCCCCAGCTAAAACTCCTGGCAGCAGTGGATACATAGCCTGAACAGACCATCCCCTGTGACAGGATTGGTGACTACCTTGGTTGTCATTGGAGAGCCTTCAAGCAGTGACTGATGGAGGCAGGTTTAGATGTTTTTTTTTTTTTGTTTTGTTTTGTTTTGTTTGTTTGTTTTCTTTAAGATCAAGGTTTATCTTCTTCCTACTATCTACAATAGCATCATTGCCAGACAGGGCTGATTATCATTTCTCACTGAGATGAAACTGATGCTCAAAGTGCTCAATTGACAGATTAACAGAAAAAATCTGATGGCACCAAGTCTAGTATTTATATTATCCAATTCTAGTTCAATGTTTTTGCTGTGTAGATTCCTGTTATAACAATACGTGGAGATATTTTCAAAGGAACTCATCCTCAAATAGCTGTAAACAGACACTGATTTACCCTGACTGCCATATTTGGCAAGAGCCAAGGTCTAGATTCTCCTTTCCAACACCTCTATCATTCAACTGCCATGTTCCCTCTCTTGGGATTTCTCAGACCCTCCCTTAATCCAACAGCTGGGTGTCAAGGGCTGGCTAAGTAGGAGGCTTTTATGACACCCTTCCAGCCTCCTAGCAGGAATGTTTTCAAAATGGTCATTGGCTGCTGCAAACTGGCCACCCAACACATAAGATTACCTTCAGTTTCATGTGGTCACTGCAATATGCACACAGAACAAAACCATTTAGTGATATAAGCATGAACATTGTCCCCAAAATACTTGGTTCCCTTTCTTTCTTATCAGAATGCTTCAGAAAGAAAAATTGTCTTATGGTGAAGTATAAAAAAAAGACAGACGTCTCTGTTTCATTACTGATGATGAATTTATGCAATTTGTAATACATTAAACGTTACTGGTGCTTGACAACAAGTATTCGACATTTGGAGTAGGATGTGTTGTATCGCTCAATGTTCCACACAATAGTTGACAGTAATCATTAGCAGTTCAAAGATAAACAAAGAGTAGATACTCAAAGGAAAGAAACATTTGTCAATGCAACTCAGTTAAACTAAGATTTCTTGATACCTTCCAAAGTGTAGGCTCTTTGCTAAGTACTAATTATTCCTATATGGAAAGGAAGGCTCCTGGGAAGACCAGCACTCCAGCAATGGTAGGATGTCTTCCCCTCCTTTCTCACTTCCTTTTCCTAACTCATGTCCTGAGATTGTACCCCTAAATAATTTATATTGCCTCTAGTTTCTAGGAATAAATAGATAAATACTTCCAACAAGTAGTTAGAAATCCTTCGGAAGCTGAAAAGAGGTATAGAGGTTAGATATATACTTGGAAGCAATTGTTTAAAGGGGACAAAAACAATCCCATGGGGACCAACCCCTAGGCCAAGAACAGCAGGCCAGGAATGACTGCTGAGAGACGGTTAGCTTTTGTCCCACTTCAGGGTGAGCCCCTAATGGGTTATCCAACACAGAGTGGTCAGTTCTGAACTCATATGTACATAACGAAGTTGGGCTTTGCAGGTCGTGTGTGTGTGTGTGTGTGTGTGTGTGTGTGTGTGTGTGTGTGTGACTGTGTGTGTGTGACTGTGTGTGTGTGTAACAATAACAGCCAAAGCAAAAGATACCATAAGTTTGAGGGGGTGTGGTGGGCGTCAGCAGGAAGGCTTGTAGAAGGGGAACAAGGAACATGTCAGAGGGAGGAAAAGGAAGGGTGGGTATGACATAATCATATTTTGATTAAAAAAATTAAGAAGAATAACACTCAGAGCCATAAGAATAGATGGTAGTAAAAGAGGAAGAAACTCTTTTGAGAGAGAAGCTGCTGATGGAACTGTGTAGGAGAGCATCATTACCAAGGGACACAGATGAAGGAGATGCAGCCAAATAAGAGCAGAAACCGGGCTGGAGAGATGGCTCAGCCGTTAAAGGCTAGGCTCACAACCAAAAATATAAGAGCAGAAACCATAGCATGGCAGCAAGGAAAGTCAGACGGGTAGTTTCAGCCAAGAGAGGAGCCTCCAAGAAGTCCTTTCCTCTGACATCAGTGCTGTGTTCTGTCACACCTATTGTGAGAGAAAGAGCAGATGTTGACAACAGGCAGAAAAATAGGGAGAAGGGGGAGGGGAGGTGTCCTGTGCTTGACGCTGGCTCCTTTGCAGTTGGCTACAGAGGACGACAGCGTGTGAGCATGTGGACAGTGGCGGGCTTGACCGGCTAGGCCATGGAAAATATAGCCAGTAGATCCTGCTGCTAATTTTGTGCTTGCTAGTCTGAACCAAGGAACACAGTTCACAGTGGGTGTCTGTAAGTGTTTTTGCTGAGCCTAGTTTATGAAATAGAGTACCAGTTGCCTGCAAGGTTCAATCTTCTGTCGATAGAAGAGTGATCTGTGAAACTATTAATTTTCATTTTTAAAAGCACTCATTGGGATCTGATATTTGCAAGTATTTGTATGTGTCTACGTGTCCAATAAAAAATGGTAAGAACAGCGGCTGTCACTAAGCATTGAAATTGATAAAAAAAATTAACTTAAAAAACCTGGGAAGATTTGGGGGAGGAAAAGAGGAAAGAATATGATTAAAATACATTGTAAGAAATTTTTTCAATAAAATAGAAGTTTGAAAAATGTTTTATTTTTCTGATAATTTTTGGATAGGGCATGTTTCACCCTCCTAATTATCAATAAAACTACAGTATGTCTTAAATAAAATCTCAGTTGGGTTATAAAAATCCTTAGGAAATTTTATTTTGCTGTGTTGATCCATATTTACTCAATTTTATGTTAGTTCAAATAAATTCATCCAATTGAGTTTTCATGTCAAGGCAGTTATCTGCACAGAGGTAAATGTAGAACAGAAATATCTTCCTGTCTGTTTATTTGAATAAGGAAAGAAAACTGCACACTAAAGCAGTTTTCATTGTTCAAGGATTAAAATTTATTAGTCTTTATTGTAAGAATATGGGCCATCAGCTGTGGATTAGTTTTCCCTCTCTGAAAAGTGTGAAAGGCAACCGACAAAATGTAATCCTAAAATTACCTGACGTTGAGTCCTAAGATTGTCTTCAACAGATAATGTGTGGGCTCACTTTGTTTAGTTTCCCCATTCATGTTCTTTGTTCAGGCTGCTGAATGCGTCAACCTACATACTGTCATCTGGGATGTAGAAAACCGGATGGGTTCTGCAAAAAGGAGTTCATTTTTCTCTGATAGAAACCTGAAATGTTTTCATTTTTTGCATTTGAAGTGTGAAGAAGGTTTAGTAGAAGAAGTAAAATTCTTCAACAAAAGGCTTTAATTTGCAAAAGACAATGCCACAGCTTTGAACCCTGCTGAGGATTTAGTCACTGCTGAACCCTGGGGGTATTAGCAGTCTTTTTAGTTTACTATGCAGGCCACAAAATCCTTTCCATTAGTGATTTTTAACTCCTCCAGGCTAAGAACTCTTAATGGGGGGAGGGGATGAAGTAGAAAGGGAGAGAAGGAGGGGGAGACTCGTGTGTGTGTGTGTGTGTGTGTGTGTGTGTGTGTGTGTGTGTGTGTGTGTGTGTGTAAAACACTGCTGGTCAAAGAAATATATAATGGCAAAGATTTACTGTATAGTCATTGTCTTTGGAATGAATATTTCATTCAAAAGATTACTATAGCATCCACATACTTGAAAATGTAGTAATTAATACGGGTATAAATAATGAAAGTAGAAAAATGGAACTTTGCAGTCTTTCTATGTGAAAATATCCGTTTTCAAAAGCAGCAGCACCAACAGAAGTGTTGGTTGTTGTAATACGTGATATCCATGAAGGTAGGAGCCAGCAAGCGTTGATGACTAAGGTGGTCTCCCTCAGGCATTGACACATTCAGACATCTGTCCTGTTGATGGGATATTTGGGAAGCTACAGATGTTTTAAAGATTTAAGTTGCAATGCTTAAAGTGTCAATTTTCCTTTTTTATGTGTCTTGTTTCTTAATGAATGTATGTAATGAAAGGAAAATCTAAAAGAATCCTGATCCAAAGTTTGAAGGAATGAATCAAGTTGTTACTTGTCCTGTGTTCTCTTCAAATCCCATTAATCTGGAATAGATCCGATCATTTCCAATAGTCTGAATAAACAATTATTTTACATCAGGACAATGTTTCGCTCTATAGTTCAGCTGGCTTCAAACTCAGATTCCTCATTCTTCCTGCCTCCGCCTGCTGAATGCTTAGGTTACAAGCATGCCTGGTTGTCACAGCCAGCCAAATCAAGTCTTCTGCCATATGTATCTGCTGTATAGAAAGGGGTAACTTTTTTTTTCTTTTAGTGTGTTTTGGATACTTTTCAATTTTCCCAAACTTCATCAAAGCACAGAGAACAGCATGTCAGAAGACGGTCAGTGAGAACGTCCCATTACGGAGCAGGGTTAAATCACCACAAAGGGCTGTTTTCTGAATCCCTTGGAAAATCCAACCTTGTGTGGAAACAGGCTCAAGTAATAATACCCATCTCTCTCAGCTCCCTTCCCTGCCTTTCTCTAGCATGACTTCGTTTTCTTGTAGGCTCTTTTTCTGGCTTCTGCCAGCTCTGGGCTTATTCCTCCCTCTGTAACTCACACCGGGATCCCTGCCTCAGCAGACAACCATTTCTATTTCCATCATTTCTGAGGTGGGTTTCACTAGCCTAGCTTGAGTTTTCTTCCCATTTCTTAGGCAATCACTGTGGTCCAAGGGACAGAATATGCCAATTGAATCATGTGTCCACTTCAAGGAAGACGACACATTTTATATTAGAATTTATATAAGCAAAATGTAAGAAAGAACATTTGTATTCCTCCCAAAAATTGATGCCCCTTAACAAAATAAGAAACTGTTACTGGATCAACAAAAAATTCAAATCCCTTAATTTGGGGACTTTTTACATGGTTGAAGGCAGAAGTTTCCTTGACATCATATTCTACCAGGTCGTGAGTTCACAGAGATCCTAGCAGGTCAAGAGCAGAATATAGTGATGTAAAAGGTAGTCCTTACAAGTGTCCATGAAGGAAATGCAGGGATTTTTCAGGTGGTACTGAGAGAATATATGCATCTTGGTTCAAATAGGGGAATGCAAACCAAGTAGAGTATAATTGGATTTCCTGTCAAAGACTGGTAAGCTAGGTGCTTGCTGTTCAAAGTCTAGGCATTAAGGGACAGCTCATATAATTTACACAAATAATTTACAGTGCATATAGACTTATCTCATCTTTTTAAAAATTATACGATGCTCTAGGAGTCTGTGAGTATTGGGCTGGAGTTATCCTGTAGAGCCAGATGACAGTTCTCTGATTTAGATGCTAAATATATTTCTAAACATGTCTAGTTTTCTTTCCCCACACCCTGACTATGAAACCTTAGCCATTTACAGAAAATGCAATTAATAAGGGGGGGTTCTCTAAGAATATGCAATTTGTAGACAGACTTCAGGCGTCAAACCCTCCTCTCAATAAAAACAAACAAAAAATACTTTCCATAGCTTTCCAGTTGTGTGGCCTTGGCAAAGCTAATTAACTTTTACAAGTTTTCATTCTTCATCTTTCAAATGAAAATTAAAGCAGTACCTACCTCACAGGCTGATGTATTAATAAACCCATTGTTTTAAAGGCATTGATATCTTTGATACTCAATAACTTCTTGATAAGCATCAGCTACTATTATAGGTCTCTAATATCTTATGAAGGGTCCAGGTGTCTATCACATTTCAAATATCAATACAAGATTCTTGATCAAAAGGCTCCAGATCCAACTGAAGAACAGATTTGCTGAAATCTGTTCAGAAAAGGGGTATCACTGTTGGGTTTGTATTTATTATAACCAAGGGGTATCACTGTTGGGTTTGTATTTATTATAACCAAGGGGTATCACTGTTGGGTTTGTATTTATTATAACCCAGATGTCAGCTGAATGTTTTGCTACCTTCACCAGTAGCCATTAGCCGACAGGTATGCTTGCTCTTGCCTGTGCATTCACAGCACTTAGGCACACACACTCATATGACTGGAAAGCTCTATACTTTCCACCAATCTTTAGCAGCTCAGATTGTGATCTTTCTTCCTGACTCCATCTTGTGTTAACTTCCACTAATCTATATCAAAACTCAGTTGAGCTGATTTATTCAAAAGTTTAATTCAAATCAAGAATTACATGCATGCTACAGCTTTCTTTGAGTTTTACAAGGGCCTGGGAAGAGGCCACACTCTGTCATATGATTAGATGTACCACACTCACTCTCTTCTTCCTGTGCTCTGACTTCCTGTGAAAAGGCCATCCTTTACTCTGCCCTTTAAAATGGATTCATCAACTCTGTAAAATTATAAAAGAATTTTTTTTGAAAATGGTTTTCTTTTCTAAATTTTATTTATGTAAGTATTACTATTATTTCTTAATATATGTATGCTCTGTCTGAATGTACGACTGCATTCTAGAAGAGGGCATTGGATCCCATTATAGATGGTTGTGAGTCACCATGTGGTTGCTGGGAATTAAACTCAGGACCTCTGGAAGAGATGCTGAGCCATCTCTCCAGACTCCAAAAAATACAATTTTGTTATTGAGAAATTCTGTTGCAACTTTTATGCAAACAATATTTCAACTTCTTGACATTATCTTGGAATTCATTGTGTGCTCCCATTCAGGAGGTGCACATCATTCATGACTTTGCAAAAGAGGTGAAATGTTAACACCCACTTTTTCATAGTGAATGATGTAATGAGTCTGTAGAATCAGTTGCCATAAAGATTTTTATGGACTCATTACATCTGTGGTGCTCCTTAAGGGTGAGTTCCAATGAGATATTAATGTTTTTAACACTTGAAATGCTGTGGGTATTTAAGTAGTGACTATGAATTTACATTTTAAAAATAATTTTCATTTCATTTATGTATTTTGAATGTGTGTGTGCATGCACACACATGTGCACTTGCAACAAGATGTACATGTGATCGCCAGAGCCCAATTTACTGGAGTTCCCTCCTTTTACGGTGTGGGGTCAGGACTGAACTCAGGTTGTTAGACTCAGTGGCGAGTGCTCTTCCCCTTTAGGCCATCTTGTCAGCCCCATTTCCCTTTTTTATGATATAGTCTTGCATTCATGTCTAGGATGGCTTCATACTTGATATCTTCCTGTCATTAGTCCTGAGATTACAGGCATGTGCCACTGTCTCTTATCTCTATTTCCAAAGCTGATATTTAGTATAATGTATGCTTGTTTAAGTGATATATCATTAATTTAACTCAGAATTGCAACCAACACAAACAAATTTATTTTCTAGCCTCTAGGAAATTAAGTTTTGCTTGGATTGTCTGCAATTCCAAAAGAAGAGAACTTGCAGACAAGTTGCAAAGGTATTTATTGAGAGAGGTAAATGGTGAATAAAAACCCAGGACTTTCATTCTTTGGTCTCTTCAGTTTACCAACCTTTTCCAAGGTTCCAGAAGACAGCCTGGGCGATACTTGGATGAAGTGACATGAACAAGACACTAATATTCATCTTATCAAACACGAGCCATGATATGCCTATCAGAGATCCATCTACTTCTAGATGAAGCAGATACCCAACTTCATTACTAAGGTTCCCAGGATCACGTTCTTAATTAGAACATATGGAGAACAACAGCTCAAGCAGCTCAGACGTTCCCTCTGATGACTTGTCTCCTTGTCCCTTTGCCTTTCCCGACACTCCACCCCTTCAGTCTCCCCTCAGGTACAATAGCCACGCCTTTCTGAAGTAACAACTGACCTAAACATGGCATTATACTCCAGCTAAGGCCTCTCAAACTGTTTCTGCAAGGAAACGCTAATTCTGTAGGTCTAGGCACAATAATTGTTCCAGTGGAGTTTCTAAGGTATGGAGTTTTGATGGTTTTACTAGCAGAAAGGTTTCCTCTTTTTTTCTTACCTTAATTTGAAGCTTTTTCAGAATGATATAAAGCACGTAAGCACGTGTGTACACACACACACTCTCTCTCTCACACACACACACACACACACACACACACACACTCACACACATTGAGATTCCAGCTAATGTGTGTTTTTGCTTCACACCTCTAAACTTTTTTTTTTTTTTTTTTTTTTTGAGACAGGGTTTCTCTGTGTAGCTTTGCACCTTTTCTGGAACTCACTCTGTGGTCTAGGCTGGCCTTAAACTCAGAGAGATACGCCTGCCTCTGCCTCCCCAGTGCTGGGATTAAAGGTGTGCTACACCACCACCCATCCTAAACTTTTAACTTTAATGGCTATATTAGTTACTTTTCTGTTTCTAATACAACCTACAAAAGAAAGATCATTTTGGCTCTGGCTCCAGAAGGTTAGAGTCATTAACAGTGGGGAACCCATGGCAGCAGGCACCAGGTATGGAAGTAGGAAGCAGAGAGCTCACGTGTTGACTGCAAGCAGGAAGCAGAGAGAACGAATGGAAGTGGGGAATGCTTTTACATCCCAAAGCCCACCCCCAGGGATGCACTTTCTCCAGCAAGTCTGTACCACCTATACCTTCCCATACAGCTCCATCAGCTAGGGCAGTGGTTCTCAACCTGTGGGTCACAACTCCCAAAGGGGTCACATATCAGATCTCCTGCATACCAGATATTTACATTATGATTCATAACAATAACAATATTACAATTATGTTGCAACGAAATAATTTTATGGCTGGGGGTGACCACAACATGAGGAACTGCATTCAAGGGTCATGGCATTAGGAAGGTTGAGAACCACTGATCCGAGGGGGGAAGTGCTCAAATGTTCTAACTATGAAGGACGTTTCTTCAGATCACTACAATGTCTCTGCTATGGTCGCACGCATTTGATCGAGTTTACACACAGCCTTTCTTTTACTGTATTTGGTTAATCTTTAACTTCTGTGCCTTTTGTTTCTCTGTATCTCAGGAAAATCTTCAGATTCTAAGTATTTTCATTTTGTTTTTGTTTTTAATCTCCATGGTAGGCATAAAATGTTCAACTTGGAAGTAGCTATTTGTTAGCGGATTACTAAGTAATCATTCTTTCTGCCTTCCTAAGCGCAAATGGGGTTACATTTGGGATCAGTTTCCCACTGCTCTATAGTAGATGTGTAGTTTGAATGGGTTTGGATCTGTTTCTGGCTCCAGGTGTGGACTCTGATGTGACGCCACCCGTTACCGGCTGAACTTGGAGAATTAATTGGGAAGGAAATGAATCAGGACATGAAGATTCTCTGACTTCAGGGACAGGCTCAGGTTAATGCAGAGTGAAATGTGAGAGTTTATATTACAGTGGGAGGAAGACAAAGCCCTTGCCCTGCTCTGGATGGTGTGGTGTTTACAGACGGTACCTGGAGTGACGGCAGCTGTTCACCGCCATGATGGAAGTCAGAGACCTACAAACAGAAGCCTAGGCGGAAGTGGATCCGCATGAACTGCTGGAACCTTATCCTGGTTCCTGTGCTAGCCATCACTGCAGCCTTCTCAGTTCCGCTCAACTAGCAGATATATGAGCTGGGACGTATTTGTTTCACTAGGATTCTCTAGTCGATCTGATGCGATAAATGTTCTTTTACATCTAAACTCAATGTTCTGTTTTCTTTTACTTGTAGAGCAAGATTTTTTCCAAATGTATTATTTTCAAAAATACTTTGTATATTTAATTCCAATTTAAGGATAACTTGAGGCTTTGTTTGTTTGTTTATTTTTTAATTTTTTGAGACATGATCCCATATGAAGCCCTGGCTGGCATTGAACTAGCTACATAGACCAGACTGGCCTTGAACTCATAGACATCCTCCTGCTTCTGCCTCTCCAGTGTGGAGAGTAAAGATACACACCACTATACCAGGCTATCACTAAGTTGAACTGGATTTTCCAGTCTGAATGAAAATTATTATTATTTTTCATGGCTAAAATTGTTTTCAAATACTCTTAGATCATCAACGGACTTAATCCGAGAGTAAGTTGTTGAAGACACACTAGATATTTTTAATGATACAAATTTTAGTCACAAAGCAATACAATTTCATAAACTCTTTTTTCCTTCTGTAAGGCAGTGCTGTTTAGATATTAAATGTTTTCATGTGCTCCCTATAGAAGAGACAGACATTCTTCTTCACCCTGGAGCTTGCTGAAAGGACAGACCGTCTCTTCATTTCCTGTTTCCTTTCTCTGCATTTCCATGTGGTAACTCATCTGAATTAAATTTCTTCCTTTAAAGTCTAGAATGACTTTGCTGTCGTGATGATACCTGAGTGATGCAGAGTGGAATACTGAAGCACATTTTCAGACCATTGTCTTGAAGTGAACATGAAGAAATAAGAAATGCCAGGAGGGGACAAGGGAGATAGCTAGGTCAGCATTGTGCTTGCCATGCACGGAGGAGAACTCCCAGCACCCACCTCAAAGAGCTGGGTAGGGTGGTGCATGCCTGCGATCCCAGGGCTGGGGATGTGATGACAAGAAGATGCCCATGGCTTAGGATTGGTGACCAGGCAGTCTAGTGAAATCAGCAAGCCTCGGGTTAGTGAGAGATCCGACCCCCAAAAAGTAAGATGAGGAACAACTGAGGAAAACTGCTGACATCAACTTCTGGAATCCACAGGCAGATTCACCTATATGAACACACACACACACACACACACACACACACACACACGCACACACACACACACACACACACACACACACACACTCACAGTGGTGGTGATTAATGCGTTCTGAGAGCAGTTTAAGTATTATATATTATAATATTGCGTGAACTTACTTCCTATTTCAAGAACATAACTGTCTAAGTAATTTGGTAATAGCTGAGATAGCCCTCCACTTTCTACTGCAGCCACAGTGGTACCTGTGACAGTGATTGTTTCTCTATTAGTGCTAATTTCCATGATGCTGATCAATAACTGGTCTGAATAAAAACAACTCTGGACATGTACTGCCTGAACCTGGGCTCTCTTCAAGAGTACCAATGTTCTGAACCGCTTAGCCACCTCTTCGGTCTGCACCACACAGAAACTTTCAAAACATAGTCTGTGACAATCTAGTTCCAGCGTCACTGTGAGTTAGGAGTTGTTTGTGTTTCTTAGGCTTGGTTGTTTGAGACCTGGTCTATGTGACGTCTAGGCTAGCCTTGAACTCACTATGTCACTAAGAGTGGATTTGAACTCAAGATCCTCTACACTGCTGGGATTACAGTCATATGCCACCATGTTCTACTCTTGCTAGTGGATTTAAATAGGTTAATCACTTCTTTGTTAAAATTCCAATCAAAAGAATCCTCAAAGATTCTATAGGGTTAGATCTTATAACAGGGCATGCTTTCATTTTTTTTTTTTTTTTTTTTTTTTTTTTCCATTCTGGACCCGATTTTAAAAAAAAAAAAAAAACAAACACTTCTTCACTCTGCTCAACCTCACACACTTCCTTTCATCCATTACTCAGACAAGTCACGTGCCCTATCTCACATATTGTTCTGATGGAAAATGTCTTATTTTCGTGGGCTCAAACAATACACCATGGAATTCCCAGACCCGCATGGCTAAGATTCTCTGCTCAGAACAACCATGTGTGCTGTTTTTTATGCTGATTGACTTTCCACGTGGAACTACTTTTTTCAAGAAACCACCACAGACATGTGGTTGGCCCGTTGGCTGGCTGTGTAAGCGCTTATTTCAGTTCACGAGAAGGCTGGATTCGACAGGAGCGGCCAGGATGGGCATATTTAGCATCATCTTGCGGCTCAGGCTCACTCCTTCCTGTCTGAGTCTCAGAGCAACAAGTGCTTTAATCATTCCAGCTCACTGACGCGGGAAAAGTAAACATGAGGGTGGTAATTAATTAGAAGGGCTTAATCCTTTCTTACAAGGTGAATATATCTTCCTGCCAGAGCTTCGCTTTCAAGAAAGAGGTGTAGCACCTCCCACTTTAGTTTACCTTGGTTCGGATTTCTTGAGTTTCCTCAAGCTTTGATACCCGCGGCTGCAGGTTTATAATATCTTGCTTGGATTTTCAGCTTTATTCAAATCTGTATAACTTCCCACAACCAGCTGAGACAAACCAGATGAAAGAGTTCAACCACATCTCCTCACCAAATCAATTTCTTTTCTTTTCTTTCTTTTTTCTTTTTTTCTTTTTTTAGGTTTCTGGTTCCCCATCTGTGTGGCTTAGTTCCTGTGAGGCCAGATTTAGAAATGGGTGGGGAAATATTGCCTGACTAAAGGAGTGTTAATCATTTCCCCTTAATAGAAGTAACATTTTTATTGCTGCTTTACTGATGGGATCTTTTCCCTAAGGCAAGAAACAATAACAAAATCCCTCCTACCTGCCTGTCTCAAAAGAATTCCAAACTGTCTGGGAAGCAGCCACCCTCGAAGGATGCTTAGGGGCTTCTCAGGAGGCCAGCACGCTTGGGAATGCTCAGAAGAAATTCAACAGTTGAGGGAACTACCCGATCGCCCAGGTTGAAAGGAGAGAGCCTGGATTTGGACTCCAGCATTTGGGGTTCTGGTTCCGGTCGGCCACGTGTCAGCTGTGAGCGTATGGCAGGCAACGGTTATTTAACGGTACCAGGCCTTTAACATTCGTTCTGAAGACAGTAAGCAATGCTGTGATTTGCAGACTGAAAGACCAAGGCACAGAGAGAGCCAATGACCCGCTGGAGTCCACACCGCTAGGGCTCTACTGAGCCACACATTGCTCCAGGTTTTCTCATCCTGTCTCGGATTCTACTGCCTTCCTCTGTACTACGACAGTTTTCCTTTACTGGGTCTTTGTTCTGATTTATTTTAATCTGAAAAATAAGGTGATTGAGCTAAACCTCAAAACCTCCCCTTTGAACTTGAATACCCTATGATCTTATAATTGAGTGTTATCCTTCAATTTGGGGAAGAGTACAATTTGGTTCAGTGCAGCCCAAATAATACACATATTTAAGAAGTTGAGAAGCAGCAGGTCGGGAGTGGTACGAGATTAAGGGTCTGGTATTAATCTGGAAAACTTCCGGACTAAAAAGGGTTTCATCTGGTACAGGAGGAAGAGCTGTGATGCTGGCTGGCAGGTGGGAGGGAGTCAACTCAAGCCTCTTCAGAAGTCTAGAAACAGTTGCAGAGGACTGGAGAGGAAGGGCCATTAGCAGGGCCTCCTGATGGGATGACAGGCTCTCTGGATCAAGCATCTTGCTGAGGAGGAACACGAAAATGGGCCTCTCACTCAGAATCCTTCCCTTCTTGGGAATTCATGCATTATTGACTGAAGACAGATTGACTGACGAAGGTGAGCTGAACTGGAGAACTGCTTTAAAGCCCGCATTAGCAAGCTGCAATTGAGAAGCTGTCCAGAGATTCAAATGCATGGAAAAACCATGGAAGAATAATGTTTCCGTGTGTCAGAGCTTGCCAAAAGACAGGTTCCTTTCTGCTGTTCACTTCCTCCCTCTTCGAATTCATTTTTTTTAAAAAAAAAGGTTAAATCAAGAAGTATTCTATTTTGTAACTGTTCATAATTAATACTCAGCATCTTTTTTCCCAGAATATTGGCAATATTAGCAAATGTTAACACTGTATCTTTTCTAGTGTACTAAGGAGAAAGCATCCATAATGAAAAAAAATAGTTGTCTCCTTTTTTCCCTCAGCTTGGGAAATTACTAAGAAAGGAATTCTAAAATTCTAAGATTGGCAGGGTCACTGTGAGTGAAACAGCTGAAGATGTGCATGTTGGCTGGAAACAAAAGGAAACTCTGTGTAGTGAGTTCTCAATGTTCCTTTCCTCTAACACGGAGCTAATCATCTACACTAAGTATTGGCTTATAAAATGCAATCTTTGAGCCGATAAACACAATTGTATTCCAGGGATGTAAAGATCCTTTAGTCAGTGAACCATGGGCTTGAGTTCAATTTCTACATCGATGTAAAAGACAAAGCATGGTAGCATGTGTTTGTAATCCCAGTGCCAGGGAAGACAGAACAGCTGGATCCCTAGGCTCAGACTTAACCCGAGATTAACCTCAGGCCCACACACATGCCTGCATTTATGTGCACATGCCCCCCCCACATGCACACATGCAAAGATGTGCACACACATGAAGACGTCCACACACACTCACGCACCCACCCATGCATACACATGCATCAGTAAATCAATCAAATAAAAATGATTATATCTACTGATGTGCCAGTACCTGTACGTAGACACTTTCTCTGTATGATCTTTAATCTTTACAGCAACTCCTTAAAATGGAGATTTCAAAAACCAAGTGGTTCATTGATGTACCATGTCAGGGCTGAAGCATTGGTCAGCTTTACAGAAATGCCTTTCTTTTTCCACTCTTGACCTTTTAAGAGACATGTATGGATAAATAAATATCTGGACTAGTTTTAACACGTTAAATGATACTTAGTAACTATGTTGGAATATCTCTAGTCCTTCATAGTAACATGAAATTGCCACAAATGACTGAACGATTACAATTTGATAACAACCTAAGGAGGTGAATGATGTGTGCTGACCTGGGCTTACTCTTTTGAAAGCATTTGTTGTATACTTCCCTCATGCGTTAAAATATGTTCCAGTAAACCAGACTATCTAGGCATAGCAGTGGACAGTCTCTAGAACAAGGACCCTTCTTCTCATAGCAACAAATTGAACACGTTTGATATTATTAAATGTCCTCATTGGTACTGTATTTTATTTTATAATAAGCCCTAGGTTTTCATGTTATGGCCCTGAGTTGAGAAACATGCATCAAGCCCAAGAGACATGATCTTTTCCTACTCACAGCTTCCAAGATGAAGTGACAATTTTGAAATCACCATACATAACTCATATTAACACAGCGTAATTTAAGACCTGGTTGCTAAACTCCTCTGGGATGTTTTTCAAATGGAAAAAGAAATTCCCCAGAATTCTCTTCAGGAAGGACAATGAAATTCTCCAGGAAACAAATTTATGGGTGCTTGAAGTTGAAGAGGTAGATATGAAGTTTTATACAGTATTTTATAAAATGAAGCACAAAATGTCCTACTTATATCAAAAAATGGAAAGATAAAGGATAATTGGGAGGGGTGGGCATAGAAAGGGGAGGGTATGGGCTGTAGGGTAAAAATGTGATCAATATAAATTTGTGTGCTTATATAAAAATGTCTTATGTATTACAATGAAAAAAATTAATTAAATGAAAATAAATTTTAAAAGAATAAAAGAACCCTTCCTTAATGACTTCCTGTGATGAGCAAAAAGCAAAACTTAGGAATGTAAATGAAGTAGGAAGGAAAAAAACAAAAGTAACAAAGACATCAATAGATCTTCATTCTCCTACTGTCCTTGGCAAAGCTCTAGGAGGACCCAAACTTACTGCAGTGTGTGAGCTAATAAGTCAAAATTATAATTTCGTGTTTAATTTTAAAGCAGGTGAGAGGGAGCAGATGGGAAAACAGGCATGAGCAGAGAAGTACAAGAAGAAGGAAGGACAGCAAAATTTACAGTTTTGGAGCTTTGAATCACGTTTTGCTAATATATGAAGGAGCAAGAATTAAGTACGAGCCGGGCGGTGGTGGCGCACGCCTTTAATCCCAGCACTCGGGAGGCAGAGCCAGGCGGATCTCTGTGAGTTCGAGGCCAGCCTGGGCTACCAAGTGAGCTCCAGGAAAGGCGCAAAGCTACGCAGAGAAACCCTGTCTCGAAAAACCAAAAAAAAAAAAAAAAAAAAAAAAAAAGAATTAAGTACGGCTTTAATAAGGTCTCCAGATCTTTCTGAATGCTGCACAGTGGGGCTCTCGGGTCTCATCTATGGGAAGATGTGGCTGAAGAAAGGACTTGTTGCTGCTTTCCCTAAATGAAAAGTTTTATTCTAACCTTTCTCGGTGAATATTTTCATATTCTATACACTTACCATTCACTTGTATTCTGTCTAATATCTACTTATGGTTATGGAAATTGAGGTATCATTGGTATCCTTTTATGTGCCTAGAGTAGACATTTCAGATAATGTATATTTCAAGATGTTTAAAGTTTGTCAGGGATCATGTCTTTAATGCATGAAGATGAGAGGAGTTTTAAATTCCCTTTACACTGCTTCCATGTGGTGGTCTTATTTTACCTGACAGATGGAAGTACTTGCCACCCCTTTGGATTCACTTGGGAAAATCAGTCTTGAATTATGCATGCTATTCAAGGTAATCAGGAATGCTTCTTCCCCACAGACTGTGATCATCCTGTTATTAAAGAACTTGTAAAGCATCTGAAAGTGGCTGGTGTGAGATAAGGAACTTGAATGACAGGTCTATAACGGGCAGAAATGGGATGATGTCATTTCAGAAAGAGAGGCATGGATGCACGAGATTGAAGTATGTTTGAGCAAAAACCTCTGGCCCCACTCATCTGATGACTAGGAGGCAGGACTCATCCTTGGTAGGCATCTCTCAGCAGAGGTACTGATGCTCTTAGGATGGAACAGTGGTCAGGCTCTCTGGGTGGACTTTTGATGCACTGGGGGATGACAAGTGGAAACCAGAAGGTAAGAAGTTGTAGGAAGCCAAGTGTTGTCTGCAGCTGGCAAATGTGTGTGATTGGGACCAAAATTATTAACGGATGGTGATTGCCAGTCTCCTCCATCCTTTTATTATTTTCAGCAGGCGTCTGACTTTACATACCATTTCCTGCCTTTCTCCACCCATTCAGAAGAACACTGCCTTGTCAGTTCCATTCTTTTGACTCTCATAGTCAAGAATGAGAACTAGAGAGATCAAAGGCCTGTTCCACTGTTGCTGTATTGCAACAATCTTCAGAAAACACCCAATCTAGCAAACGGAAAGCCTTTTCCCTAAAGATAAAATAACATAAAGCAAAGTTAGATAATCAGAAGCAGAAATTCAGGAAATATTCTCTCTAGGGAAGAGATTTGCTCTATTGTAATTTGTATTTAAATAGAATTTATATTTATTAGATAGTGTGATCAAACCTATTACAAAAGACACAAATGGACAAGCTGACAAATAATAATTTAATAATAATAATAATAGAATATTATTATGTAATAATAATGATAGAATAATCTAGTAGCAATTTTAAAATATTTTTAAAATGTGGTAAAGACTAGGAGGAACAGAGAGGAGACTGAAAATGCCGGTGAAGATCATGAGGGAGTCATGACTTGAGTTCAGACTTGAGGAGTGGGACCAGGAAAGGAAAAGATGGTGAAACAGGTGGCCAGATGGTCAGCAAGAAGAAGAAGGCACAAGAGCATTGTGAGGGAGCAGCGAAGGAGAGGAAAGAGTTGACAGGGTGACATCTGAGGCCCCAGGAAGCAAAGGCACAGAAGTGTGATTAGGAGAAGTGTACGTGCTTGAAGAAAAAGTTAGAAAGTAGAAATGACTGCTCAAGCTACTTCTGATGTTCAAGAGGAGCAACTGTGTGAGGCCTTGCCGTGGAGAACAGAAAGTCTGTGTCCATATTACTTGCCTTTTGTCATTATCTGGGGAGCCCTGTGTATTCTAGGTGACCTGGTAAGTTTCACCAATGAATGAACAAAAAAGTAAGCCATCTAGTGCTGTTTTACTGTGCAATGCTCCAACTTTCCATGCTTGCTTTCTTTATAAATTTTAAGTATGTGTTTTAGGTCTCCACTATAGAGTACCAGGTGTATATCAGTTACCCCAGAGATTAGAGCAGTCTGTCCTATAAGGAAGCTCATTAAGACAGAAAGTAAATAACTCAAGAGAGTTTTAGGAAGTCCCTGAAACTGACTGGATTCACTAGGGCCTTCCCTCCCCCAGAGCAAATAAACAGTAAAAGCCAAGAGTCACTCTCAGACAAGCCAAGCTGCAAAGAAGATTCTCAGACAAGCCCAGTCCTACAGAAGAAACAGAAACCAGACAAGCAGCCTGAAAGAAGCAAAGACTAGAACTCCCTAGAAAAATAAAGGATGAGCTGAGCTGCTCAGAAGAGGTTCAGAACAACTGTGCATCTGGAAAAGACACTCTCCAGCCTGTTGAGCTGCGTTCAGGTTGTAGCCACGTGCTCTAAGTTCCCAGTTTTGTGAGCTGTCACCCATGTTAGTGTGGGCTTTGATGATGAAGCTGACTTTGAGTAGTCATTCCTGCTCCTGTAAATAGCCCCTCACCCATAATTCTTTAAGCAATCCCAATAAAACTTATTGGTTCACCAAGCTGGTCTTCAGAGGTATGTGTACTTCGGTCTGTTGTGGTATCCCTCCGTGAACATTGCATGTATAAAACTGTTATTGAGATAGACTTTTGGTGTATGGCTCATGGATTAGAGATGTTCCCTATAATAATCACTTAATTATGAAATATAAAATTTAAAGCTTTAGTCTACCATAATCTCCCCCCTTGGGCTAACATGGTTTTATGCAAACTGGGGCAGGACAAATCTTGAAAGCAACATCTGATGTTGAGTTCAGAAATGGGAACAGATATGTGTGGTGATATTTTATTTGTGCTTTGATAAATAAAGCTGCCTGGAGATCAAGAGGAAAAGGCCAGCCATTTTAAGTAAACAAAGTCAGGCAGCACACACGCTTAATCCTATCACTTAGCAGGCAGGGTCTCTGTGTTCAAGGCCACACTAAGGAACAGAGCCAAACGTGGTGGTGACACAAGCCCTTAATCACAGTACCAACCATACAGATCTGGAGGTCTGTACAGACAGACAGGGACAAGGAAGTGAAGTAGGTGGGCTAAGAACCAATGAGAGGGCAGAACAGCAAGGCAATAAAGGCGTGCATAGACAGGAAGTAGCTCTCTTTTGGAAGCTACAGTGTTGGTGAGGTAAGGTTGGCTGGTAGCTCTACCTATTTCCCTGATCTCTAAGGCTTTCACCCCTGTATTTGGCTTCATTTTTTTTATTTAATCAGACCATTTAGAAATTCATCTACAGATATGTTTCCTTATTTGTGTTTCAGTTCACATGATTAGCCTGCCACAATGGTGAAATGGAAAAGGTTTGCTAATGTAACTTCTCTTCTTTTTTAAAGAAAATCTCCATGCACAAAGGAGCTATGGGTCTTTTAAAGGATACAGGCCGTCCTTAAATATGCAGAATTCTAGAATTAATATGGTTTTTAGAAATACAATTAGTACATATTCACATTCAAAGACTTTACTGAGGGCCAAGTAACAATAGTGAGGCAGAATTAATGCCTCTTAGATTTGTTTCAAAATTGTTTTTCTGCAAAATTTGTGGTACATGGATTCCAGAATGAAAACCAAGAAGAGGTCAGAAATTGGCTTCAGCCATCTCATGTCAGGGTGTGCCACATTCAATGTGTCATCCTCAAAGGAGAGCTTTTTAAAATAAAATCAGACAATGATTAATTTTGTAAAAATAATAATGGAAGAAATATGTAGAAACAATTGGGGGGTGAGTATAAAAGTCCAAGTTGCTACATTTCCTGATGCATTTTATCTTTGCAGTAATCATAATGTAAACTGAATACACATTACTATTGACTTTGAGCAGCTAATAAAGTCAAGCCCTGAAAGCAGCATGTTTACCCAGTTTTCACAGATCCAGAAGTTGTGGGGCTTGGGACCTCTGTATCTTAGAGCAGATTTTTTTCTATTGTTTCATACTATAATTTTTATATCTTTCTTTTAAAATCTTTTTTTCCCTGCAAGTTACTGAAAATCCAGTAATATCTCTAAGTAGCTGTGACTAAGGACCTAGATTGTAACTACACATTATGTTAGAAAAAAATCTATTTTGCCAACCATCTGACTTTAAATACTAGTGTTTCATTTAGAATATCAATGTGGTAAAGAATCTGATAGACCTAATTACTTTGATGGGTTATCTTTATTAATGGGTTTTTCTAATTGATTTTGTAAATTTGATTTCATCTTCTACTTATTTCACTTGCAAGCTCCATAATAGTTCCACTTCAAGCATTTCTATATTTATGAAAAACAGGTCCTCTGATCACTCAAATGTAGAAAAAAATCAATTGCCTAACACAATCTGCGTTAATAGTAAAAATTAATAATTTTTGAGGTTGTATGTAAAAGTGCTTACTAAAATCTACTCTGCTACTTAGAAATGAGAAAATGGAATGGACATTTTACCTGATTTAAACTCAGATAGTTCCTTTTTTAAATTTTCAATCTTTGTGTCATCACTAATAAACTTTCACAAGTAAATACAAAGTTTCAGAGTTTGGGGCATTATATTTAGATCCACTTTGAGTTCTTTTCATAAATTAAAAAAAAATTCTTTTATTTTTTGAGATTATATCATTATATTTTTTGAGATTATATTATATTTCTTTTTCCCTTTCCTAGCCCCAACCCACCCCCAATATACCATTCCTTGCTCTCTTTATTATTCTTGGCATCCTTCTTCATAACTGTTGTTACACACACACACACACACACACACACACACACACACTTTAATGCATAAGTGGTGTTACTTGTATTTATGTTTCCAGGGCTGACCATTTAGAATTGGAAAACCAACTGGTGTTCTCTTACCGGGAAAGATAATCTACAACAGAACTCCGGAGCAGAAGGCTCAGGAACATTGCCGAAGAGAGGGAGGAAAAGATTATAAAAGCCAGAGGATCAGGGAGTTGGCTGTGAGACTGCGTCTCGAGGAATGTCCCAAGCTGCAGCCATAAAGTCCCATCAACATGACTGCCTAAACATGAGCTGAACAATAGACATGCCAAAGTGGATGCGAAAAGCCCATGAGGCCTCAGCTTCACACAATGAACTACAGGCAACTATAGAACACCAAGAACAGGAGAAATGCTCTTTCCCAGACTTCTTTACTAATGTTTGAGAATTTCATACACGTACATGACCAATTTTGATCATATTTTCCTCCCACTACACTCTCTTGTCCCTTCTCCACTTCCTCTGAACTCATTCTTCCCATTAAGTCTTCCGTTTGCATTCCTTTTTCTTTAATGACACGCTGGTTTTATAAGAGCTGCTTACATGAGGTTGGGTGTGATGTTACTCCCTGCATCATGGGCAACTGACTAGTGACAATAGCCCCGAGAAGAAATGACTTTCTCTCTCCTAGCCACCAACTGCCAATAGCTCCTCAGCCAGTTGATGCGACTTCTAAGATCCTCCCTAAATGAGATATCTTTTTTTAAAGCTTCACCTTGGCAGTCTCTAGCCTATTCTGCTGAGGTCAGTCTAAAATCTTATTCAAGAACTGCCTCACCAAGTTTCCAGAGGTGAGCACAAGGCGGGGAACAATTTTCCTTATTCTTATTCTCTCTTCAATGGAGAGCAAATCCTGCCTCCTTCTGTGGGATGAACTACAGGAAGAGTCACCTCTTGATTTGTGGAGGAGCCGCAGGGGTGGGAATTAACAACACTGTGCTGTGTACTGCATGTGTGTACTTTAGTGCAAAACCTATCACACCTGACAGTCAGGTTTGCATTCGTTCTGTGCTAAAGAATTAGGAACAGGGCCTCAGAAAGATCAATAATATATGCAAGGTCACATTGTTAGCAAATGATAGGTTGATAATCCAGGTTTGTTTGGTTTGCACAGGATATGCTCTGCCAATTTCTCTAATTCTGAGTCTACAATTATTTTGAGCAGCCAAGGGAGACTAATATGGAGATGTGAGAAGTTCATGAACTCTGAATCCTTGCCGCAGCCCCACATAACCTAATTTAACACTCACTAATCTAGACGGCATGACACTATTGTTAAGGGCATGGGCTCTAGAGACAAGCAGATCTTACTTTGCTACATGTTCTTCCCATCACCAGCTTATCGAGTGTTTGTTAAACAAGCTCCTCCAAGGCTCAGTTTCTTCATTTGTTAACTGAAGGTTTGATAAATGCAAATGCAAATACAAACCAAAGGCAGAATTCTGGGCCATAATAATTATTGTATACATCATTGTTAACACTATCACTTTATATAGATTTCTTTTTCCAGTGGAACTCAGCAACTGAAAATAGGCATACAACATTTCTTGAAGACAAGAAAATGAAAAATTATACAGTTTATAACACACGAAAGTGCTGAATGCTCAGGGGACACCTTTCCTCCAAAATCTTATAGTCTACTTCTGCAAATTACCAAAAGGGCCTTGAATCCAGGTGAGCAAAGAAGCATTTCTTTGCTTTGGGAGAATAGTGTGTTTTCAATAGCTATGTGATTCTCTCTTACTTACTTATTTCTGGAGTATTGCTGTTGTAGTGAATACATTTATCATATACTGAAGAGCTTCACTCAATTCTGGTATTGGTTTTCTTGATCAACAAATAAAGTACCTGATAATTATAGGGTAGGAAAGCATTACTTTCCAAAAATACTTTGCATTGGTCAATAGGGATGCCATCAACACTCTAGAAAACTTGAGCTTTCAAATCTCAGGCAACATGAATTGATAAGTACTATATTTTAAAAATTAGGTTGTCAAGTTTGAAATGGTTTCTAGCTATTAGAAGAGTCTTTTCATTTATAAGTTGACTTTTTTTCTTTGAATATACCAACTAACTAAACTAAGGTTCTGTTTGATGAAACATTTTTAATTGGTAATGAACATTTGTTTATTTTCTTATTTCCTGACGACTTTGCCACATCCCCCCAAACAAATTGAATTGCATTAATCAACATAAAGGTGAGGAACATATTCATAATTCCAATAGATTCAAAGACGTTCAAACTTTTATGCAAATTACTTTAATGTTATTTTTTCATGTAACAGAAATTCAGAGTATTGTTAGATGCTCTTAGTCATAAATAACAGAAAACTCAAAATGGCTTAAACACTAAGGAGATTATTGGCTTAGTGAAGAATATGAGAAAAAAATGAGCTTCAGGGGGAATGTCACTAACTCATCCTGACTGTGTTCCCTGTTTTAGCTCGTCCCCATTCCAACCCTCAGAATGGAATGAGATGGCATCCAAAGGTATCGTCATTCCCACATCTCAAATGGTCTCAGCCAGGAGAAGAGGTAGGCTTAAGGACTCTCTCGGAAAAGGTTGCACACTTTGACAAACCCAACAGCACCACCCACCACTCATATGGTTTTGTTCAAAGGAAACTGTATGCTTGAGGTAGTGGGAGGCTGGGAGCAGAGCCCTCTCAAGGTCAGTTTTTCTAAGTCATTTTCAACAGGAGAACAGCATGAGGAGAGAAATAAAATTGGGATTCATTGGGAAAGAAAAAGTGGAAAATGCAAACTACTTCACAGCCAATCATCAATATCCTTTCTTTCTTCCTTATATATACAAAATCACTTTTAAGAGGCATTAACTAAATTAACAATATCCCGAAAATCAAATGGACCTCCTACTAAGTCTTTGGAGGAAAAAAAGTACAATTGTTTTAAAAAGCAAATAAACTGGCTTGAGATATAAATTCTGTACTACAGGCAAGAGAGCACATCAAAGGACATGGGTAAGATTGGAACTTAAATTGAATGGCTGGGTTAAATCCAAGTGTAAGAACACATTTCTCTATAAGTATGTTCATGAACATGTAATAGTGCATATTACAAAATGTAAATCAGAATGTATCATACAAATTAGCACTGAACAAGAAAAATTCAGGTTTCTGATGATTAGCAGTTCTCAGGGGAGTTTGGTTTGCAGGAGTCTGCAGCATTAAGATTCACATAATGCCAGGGAATAATATAATCTACAGACAGACTTAGACCAAGACCCGGCCATAACTTAAAGACAAACAAACAGAACTTCCTTGGAAATGAGGTTTCACTTCCAAGAAAAATTCTATTCTATTACTAATACTTATTGTAATTTTTAAATAGTGAAAAAAGGTGGTTTTGGGGGCTCTGATGGTGGGAAGAAGAAAATGTGGGCTTTTTAGAAATGATGTTTGGAATTCATTCAAATAGTAAACTGTTTCTTTAGGTTTTTCTTTTTGTTTTGTTTTGATTCGCTGTCTTATTCTAAAAGTGCTTCCAAATATCTGAACCAAAGAAGGAATTAAATATTTTTCTAAAACCAATTTAAGGTTGAAAATTGTTTAAATGTTTATATTAATTGGTTATTTTATTACTTACAAAGCAGATGCTGTGGCTCAGAAAACATTATAATGCCTGATTTTTTTCACTTGAGTTTCATATGTCTTTCTGACACTATATTCAAAAACTAAGAAACAGTAAATAATAAAATCATTGAGCAAACTACTAAGCTATGGATCACAACATATTAACACACAAAAGTCCAAATGAGAAAACTGGGTTTGGGGGGAAATTACAGAATGCTGCACAGCCTAGTAACGTGGATTAAGCACTTACCTGTGCCAGTTACTCCCTAACAGACCATTTGATCTTATCACAATCTAAAATTCTAGTAGTTTATAGGCAAGAAATTGCCTTTTCTATAGATTAACCTGCCCAACTCAAAAATGGAGTGAACTGTAGGTTTAGGAATTGAGCACATGCAGTCAAATATTGGAGTTGCTCAGATACTAAAGTGTTCTATCCTCAAAGAGTAAGAACTTTGCAGTTGAAGGGTCCTTCTTAATCAGGGATAATGAAGAGAGTCTTAGCAAGGATAAACAACATGAGTGAAGGCAGTTACCAAAGTGCATGGCACATATTGGAACTCGTATGCAAATTGCTCAGACCCAGTCTAGTGAGAGGACATATCCAGTAGGGGAATACTGTAGAGGCTAACAAAGATGTTGATGAGATGCATTTAAAAATTCTTAGTGTATAATAATTAACTCAAGCTCTCTGGCCACCATCTCATCCTTAGCTGTATTTTGAATACTAAAGAACTTTGAATAATTAACCAGAGACCATCCAAAAACTTTCAGATGTTTAGATTAAACTCAAAAGTATAAGTGTTCTTAATAGCTGAAATATTAATACATTTTCAAATCCTAGGTTAGATTACCCCAGAAAAAAAAGCAAGAGACTTTCTGGTGACCTGGAAAGCCATAGACCCAAGTGGTCCTCCAGAGTTGCTCCTGCATATTCCAGAGTTTTGTAGTCTGGTGCTACCCAGCCAGTTTGAGACATGGTACAGGTTCACATCCTGTGGGAATCAAAGTTGTCTTCCCAAATTGAAATGAGAAGGGCACCAAAGACGAAGCAACTTGACAACCAAATGAATGTGGGAAGGTATGAAGTGGGGTCATTGTGATTATCCAGGAGGGTAGCTGGTAACCTGAAAAACCTGGAAAGACAAAAGAATGATATCTACCCATCAATCATTTTTGAAAAGCTACATATGTGTCATTATGTATTCAATAATATATGTTGAAAGAAAATTATTTTCCCATTGAAATCTGTTATCATATTACCTGAGGCTTGTAATCTCTAAGGAAAACAGGTCCGGTTTCAGATTTGTAATACCCTCATTTTTCTGGTTAAGTTTTCTCTGTTTTGTTAGACTACATAAAAATATTGGTACCCCAAACGGATAATGGTATAGACACTGTGGTCCACAGAAAACCAGACTGTATCTCAGTTAACACAACTTTAAGTATGCAGCTTCAAAGCTCAATTAGTCCTTCCAGTAACTGTACATTCTTCTTGACTCATACTGTGATCATAATTCATAACCCAAGTTCATATTTTCTTTTTTTAAATTTATTTATTTTTACTTTATGTACAATGCTGTTTTGCCTGAATGAGTGCCTGAGTGAGGGTGTCAGATCATGGAGTTGCAGACAGTTATGAGCAGTCATGTGGGTACTGGGAATTGAACCCAGGTCCTCTCGAAGAGCAGTCAGTGCTCTTACCCACTGAGCCATCTCTCCAGCTCTTCCTCCAGGTTTGTATTTTCTAACATGATGTCTATGATTAGTCATTTTAACTTTATATTTATCGTATCTCATTGTGTTTATGTTGACCCAATATTTCACTTACTGAAGTTGTTCCTTAGATGTGATTCTAGCTCTACCCCTTCTTGACCTCTGTTTTGATTAATTTAACATATACTCTGTCCACTGGTTCTCCCAAACCACTAGTAAGGAGACTGGCAAAAGAAGTAGCTTCAGGCTTGTATCATCTCTCTTCCAAGTTTTCAGACTAAAGCTTATTCTTCAGTGTTTTTTTTGAGAATGGTCATTTGCTTGTCACTGATGGACCCAGTTCTAATGATGGTTTTCTTAGACTGACTTCAAGAATACTGTTTAAAAAGAAAACATGAATTTCTTACCAAACACCAAAGTAAACTAATAGGTACATGAAGAAGATCCACAATATGTATATATATATATACTGTATGTGTTTGCATGTGTTCTTAGAAACACCCATATACACAAATACATACTTCACTTGAGAGAGTATATGTAACTTTACTAGAATTTCAGAAATTTCTTGGTAAAGAGATTAATAAACTTGAACTGTAAATTCTGCTGATATACAATTTGTGAGGCATTTTATTCTGAAATATCTTGTGGTTTTTATTTACTTAGCACCTACTAAGTGCCAAGATTGAAATCAATATTGAAGAAGCTGCAATGACAAAGAACCTCATGACAAAAATTTTAGACTACCCAATAAGCAGCATGGTTATTGCAGAGTGTGAAGCAGAGATCAGTGAAGACAGAAGTGTGGATAGAGATCAAGAGTAGTTCTTCATCAGAGGTTGTACAGTCCTCTGAAATGCACATGGAGATATGTGGAAGTACTTTTGGGATATCCAATGATTATAGAGTTCTATTGGCATTCGAGGTAAGCAGAAATATGAAAGATTTTGCAGTCTGAAGGACATTTTTCACAGAAGAAAAATTTTCTAGTCAAATACCAATAGCATCTTATTCTGAGGACCTTGAAATTCTTAAGCTATTTTATAACCACTGGGTCTTATTTGAAACAAAATAAGAAACAAATTATTATTATATAGGCCTTAGTGTAAAATAATGAATTACCAAATCTATACTTTTCAGATCTAGCTTTTGTGTTGGCAGTGAGATAGGCCAGTTAGAAGACTATTTACAAAACTGGCCATGATTGCACATTCCTATGATTATAGCACTCAGGCAGTTGAGGCAGGAGCAACATGATTTTGAAGTCAGTATGAGATATATAATGGGATCCTGCCTAAAAAAAAAAAAAAAAAAAAAAAAAAAAAAGTAGATGAGAACTACCTGGATTCTGCATGAATACTTAAAACAAAGTCACTATGTATGGTAGTTTGAATGAAATTGGCCCCCATGTTCTCATAGGAGTGGCACTATTAGGAAATGTGGCTTTGTTGGAGAAAGTATGTCACTGTGGGGGGAGGCTTTGAGGTCTTTTGCTTCGCTCAGTGTCACAATCAGTTGACTTTCTGTTGCCTACAAGATGTAGGACTCCCAGCTATTTCTCCAGCGCCATATCTGCCTGCATGCCACCATGCTCCCCACCATGATGATAATGGGCTGAACCTCTGATAATATAAGTGAGCCACCCCAATTAAATGTTTTCCTTATAAGAGTTGTGGTTGTCATGGTGTCTTTTCACAGCAATAGAAAACCCAGCTAAGATACTATGTATTATTGATACACTAGTAGTAGAATGTGAGGGGGAAGTAAAGAATGAATCCAAGATTGTGTGTGTGTGTGTGTGTATCTGTGTATCACATATATAAGTTTGTGTAGGTGTATGCACATTAGTGTGGCACAAGTTCATGTGTGTGTGCACACATGTAGAGGTCAGAGATTGATGCTGAATATCTTTCTTGATAACTTTCCCATTCTTTTTTGAGGTAGAGTCTTTTGTTGAACCCACAGTTTATCCAGTGGACTAGACTAGCTGGTTAGTAAGCCTCATGGATCTTCCTGCCTCCATCCCTCAAGTGCGAGAGCTACTACCAAGCCCAGCTTCCACATGTGTACTGGAGACCCGAACTCAGGCCTTCATGCTTTAGTGACAGGCCCTTTATACCAACTCAGCCATCTCTGCAGTATAGATCCAGATCCAAGATTTTGACCTGAGCCCTTGGAAAAAGAGAATTTCTGTCCCTTGTGATGGGAAACTTGTAAAGAAAAGTTGTGCTTAGCGATGAAGATGTGAGGAGGAACTATCACATGCAATACCACTGAGATTGATGAACAGAGGCAAATGTACAAAGATGTGCATTGTATGTGCAGATAGTCGCTGAGAGGTGGCAAGGCCTATCTCTAGATGTTAACAAGACCTGTTTCTAGATTTTGAGTTTATTGGTTTTCCTTTTCTCACATGTATTCTGAATTATTTACATTAAAGATCTCACTTTAATGAAATGTAAACATTATCTTTAATACATACATGATGGCACAACTTTAGAAACTCTTGCTCGCAACAGAGCTCAAATTTAATCTTTTTCTACCTTTTACCTCTCTTTTCCCAACTGCTTATGCGTCAGTCACCAGCTGACTCTCCAGTCACACATGCCATCTTCAGGGATCCTAGATCTTAGTTTTCCTCCCCTGTGCCTTTTATAACTGCGTAATACATTTCCAGGGCCCCTCCCCCGCTTTGTCATTCCGAGGAGAAATGGTGGATTGTTTGCAGCTGGATGCCATTTGAAAAAGCAAGCTGCACATATTTATTAGAGCTCTGGGGAACTGCAGGAGGAGAGAAACAATTGTCACCCTGGTCCCTTTTCCTGGCAGCACCTCAAAGGTCGCCAAGCGAGAACAGCAGCACCCAGCTGCCCTGAAAGGAGAGAGAGAGTGAAGTTTAAACCTTGAATTGCCTCTCTCTCCTCATTACGTGTTATTTGTCAATCATGGATAAAAGGTGTTTTTCGCCCTCCAGCTGCTAGCCCTGGGGTGCAGAGACCACTTCATCATGCCACTTTCTTGTGGAACACTTCAAAAAAAATCAATGATGTCACCTTTCTTTGAAAGGTGGCCTGTCTCTACCCTCCTCCCCCTATATTTATTTAATTTTCATCTTTAACCAAATAATTCAAACAAGGCAAATCATTTGAGAAAGAATTTTTAAATGTTTGTTCTCTAAGTCTCTGAGAATAACACCTTAGATTTTGAACACATAGAGGGAATATTGTTCCCTTCCTTATGGAGACAAACTATCTTCAGTTTCTAGGATTCCTGCAGCTTGCTGGGGGCAGGGTATTGTATTCCTTTGTACTGGGCCTTGAAAATGAGTAAGAAAATGGATGTCATCACTCAATGTGAAATTCACTTTTAATAGCAAATTTATTTGGATGCTCAATTTTCAAATTTATTTTATAACATCAAAAACATTTCTCTCATTTGTATGTTTGATTTTTGTGTTAAAAGAAGTGCTTTTAAAAAATTAGCACCATTATAGGGCTTAAGAAACTTTTTGTAGAAGTATAAAAGGATGTGAACACATGGAATTCAGACATGTTTTAAGTTCATGTGCTCAATACACAGTGAATCAAGTTGCAGATGACTTTCTAGCTAATGTTCATAAGCCAGGTACTAACATACCACACAGGTTTTCTAAGTCCATTCAAAGAGGACTCCTGTTAGCATTGTTATTTTCTACACAGTTTATAGCTTTTCTTTTGATGAAAGAGAAAAATCTCACTGGTGGAAACGTTCATCTTTTCTGAAGATTTATTTGAGTAGGAAAGCATAGTAAAAATATACACACAACCACAGTTTTTGATCTTTTATAGCCTAAAGATCACTCAGAAAAATAAGCTATAGTAAAAGCATATGCTTTTTAATGAATCAAGGTAGCAGAACTGATAACCTGCAAAAAAAAAAAATTATTTTCTTAGAACGTTTTATCCCTTTTGGCTTCTTTGTTTTATAATTCCATGACTGGAATTTGATGTCACCTGGGAAACTTCAATAATGGGTGGCCTGGCAGCTCCCTTGCATACATGGAAATGTCAGGTGATTGCATCAGTTGTCAATTTGGGGGGCAGTAAGGATAAGTTGATAGCTTTGGCCCACCTATTTCTTTCTGCTCCTTATTTTTGGATAGATGGGTGGAACACCCTTCTATAAACTCACTATCAAACATAACAAACCTACGGAGGGAGACAAGCTGGAATGCACTGGGTGCCTAGGCTTCCGGCTGAAGCTGTGCCGCCTAACCATCAATCATGTGGTTTCCACCTTCAGCTGCTAAGGGTTGGGACATGTTTGTCTGTACGTATGAATGCAGGTTTTCACATCCTCACCTAAACTGGATCTGATTTATGCCTATACTCACTGCAGGTTCCTTAGAAGAGAATCTTGCTAAATTTGCAAAAAGTTCAACATTCACGGTGAGACATGAAACTCTAGAAGTTTGCTCTGAGATTCCATTTCAAGCTAAGGATGCACGTATCTTAGCCGAGTGCAAGCTTGTACCTATGGTGACCACAGATCCCTAACATCGATCCTGTCTAATGTACATTTTTGAATAGCTGGAATTCATAAGAGAACTTGAGCTTGAACTTAGAGGACCAGTGTAAGTGAACTTTTCTGTCCAGCTGGCCAGCTCCCAAATAACCACACAAAGACTTATTAATTCTAAAAGCTCAGCTGATACATATGCTTGTTACTAACAGGGTCTTAAATTAATCTGTGTTTCTTATCTACCCTCTTCCACCTGGCGGTACCTTTTTTAGCATGGCATGTTCACCTCCTGCTTCATCTGTGTCCTGCTCATGACTCCTCAGATTTCACCTTTCATCTTCCCAGCATCCTCCTCTTTTGCCTCTCCCTCCCAATCTAATCCTGCCCAGCTATAGGCCAGTCATCTCTTTATTAACCAATGAGAGTAATACATACTCACAGTGTACAAAGATTGTTCTACAGCAGACCAGCAATGTGAGGTTTCACAAGGAAATCCATGAAGTGACCATAAGGAAGCTTCCAATAGATGAGGAGTCTGTGGTTGTCATCGGCAACAAGCATCTGTTAGTTGCTTTGAATACTCTTCTTTTAGTTTTCATTCCTCTACTCCCTTCTTATGCTTCCCTGACAAAAGCTAAATGTAACATAAAGTAGACAGGATGCTTTTTCTCCCTTTGTTGTCCAAACTGTCCTTTGCTGAGGTAGCTTTTCTCCTTCTACTATATTCTTCTACCCTCACCAATCATGAGCCCCTGTCTTATAGCTTCTTATGAATGGAACCTTCCTCACTCTGTCAAATGATCGCCCTTATATGAGAGTTTCTAGAATGCTAATGATGTATCCTCATCATCATGATGTGTATATCAGTTGCTTTTCTCACTGTTTGAGCAAATAGCTGACAAGAAACAACTCAAGGGAGAAAAGGTCTGCTTTAGATTACAGATCAAGGGGTACAGTTCATCATGGCAGGTGAGGACACGGTGGCAGGGGCAGGACTCATCTGGTCATGCACAGTTAGGAAACAGAGAGTAAGCAGTCAAGCTGGGCTGTAAAACCACAAGGCTTGCCCTCATGACCCACTTCCTTTAGTGAGTCCCTACTTCCAAAAGGCTCCATAACCTTTTCAAACAGTTCCACCGGATTAGAACCAAGTGTTCAAACACATGATCCTAATGGAGAAGTTCCAAAATTAAGTCACAATAGCGCATATACATAGATTATCTCTTTTACTAGCTCAGACTATGCTTGAGGTCAGAAATAATGCCTCTTTCAATCACTCGGTTGTTGGGAGATGATAGATTCACTGCACTGGTATTTGTTGAAGAAAAGTGAATGTATTAATAGATGTTCATTGTATAGTAACGTAAAGTGACAGGGGACTAAAACACAGTGCCCCACATCCGAAGACAGAAGAAAAAGAATTTCAAAAGAGGAAAGATTTGAGAAGCCTACATTGTTCCTACTCACTGTCTAAGAAATGGTAAAATTACCATCCCCAGAAGGGCAAGTGTCTCATTGTGTTCATCCACGGCTGGACTGACACCCCATAGCACAGGAACCAGTGGGTGACAGACAGTGTTTGCTGAACACACAATATAGTTTCAGATTTCAAATGCTATTTTTCTACAAACCATTGGGATAAAAAGGAAAATGTTTGCTCCATCAAAAGAAGACATGACATATAAAGAATCCTAGACTCATTTTAAAGTAAAGCTCTCTGAAGGGTTTTCCAGTTATTCCCTCTCCTTGTTTTAGCCTCTGAGATTCCAGCTGTCCTTCAGTCCAATGTCAAGCCACCGAGGCAGCCGCAAGAAATAATCTATGTAAACTCATAGAGTTTCTCATTAGTTCTGAGTAGATTGTACAAACTGATACTGGCCCTTGAGAGTTCTTCTCTGGAGAATGCTCTCCTTTGGAAAGTAGTTCACAACCTTGATAAGATCCAAATATTTAGAGAGGAAGTCAACATTAGACACAAAGTTGAATTTCAGTCACATTAAAACAAGATAACAAGCTATGTGAGAGAAAATGTATCCCCACTTCTAAGCTGTGTTTATTTGCTCAATTTGACACATGGGGATTCTTTTAACTAGTTATCTGGTCCTTTTCATTCCTTGAGCTTTATTGCCTTGACATCTAAATGCCTTTATTTATGATAATTCATATGGTTGTTGATTAAAAGACCTAAAACTTTTATTATTATTTCACATTTTGCTTCATGCACAAAAGAAGTAATTCAATAATGCTCCAAAAGAGAGCATGTTAGTGTCACATTTCCAATTAGAATTTAAGGTTTATAACATGAGGTACTCAAAACTAATGACACAAACAAATTAATTTAGCTCTGTACTCACAGTTTAACGTTCACCAGATGAAATATACAGAAAATTGCACAATGACCTGCCATTCAAATAGGGATGGAGAAAGACTGGTGTGCATTTTAATTAACTTAATAAAACAAGTAACCTCTTGTTTAAAATTTCTCACATTTCCAGACAGTTCCTATGACTTTTATGACATCATATCCTATTTTTAAATACACAGAAACTTCATTTATAAAATCAGCTATTCATTACCATTTTATACAAAGAATTTTAAATGGGCTGTATTAATATGATTTCATTAGAAGAAGAATATGAAGTTTATCTTCATCTAAGACACTTTATCTAGCTGTTTAATGGAAGTGAATATTAAGACAAAATTATAGAGGAAGAAATGCAAGCTATTTTTATATTTCAAATGCCTTTAACAATTTAATGAGCATTATTCATATACTAACCGCATGGCCAAGAGATATTTCTCAACCAGTCAAATGAAATGAGGGGAACTCAACCAGAGTATCTTTGTATTGGTTACGTTCAAACTGCTGTTAGTAAATTACTGGCGTCTTTTATTGACTTTTACATAGAAGACATTTATTTTATTTTTTGAAATTAAAATATGATTATATAATTTCCCCATCTCCCTTTCTTCTTTACAACCGCTCCATGTATATTTCCTTGTTCCCTCTTAAGTTCATGGCCTCTTTTTTAATTATTATTGTTTCATATTTATGCTTAAATACATGAATACAACTGACTCAGTCTGTTTGTTGCTATTTGTATGTGATTTCAGAACTGACAAATGAGTAACAGATAAACAATTAGGGGGTAATCTCTAGCGAAGAATATTTCTTCCATTCCATTTCTCTAGTATTCATTAGTTGCCTGCAGCCTTTTTCTTTCTCCTTTTTTTCCTTCCTTCTCTTTCTTTTCCTTCTTTCTTTCTCTTCTTTGTGATGGAGGCCAAATGAGAGTCCTTCCTCTTACACGTTAGCGTATCTATTGGTATTGTACTTGTTCAGGTCTTATATAGACAGTCATATTGTTGAGGTATCATGGGTGAAGATTGAAGAATCCTTGCAGTGGATTTCCTGGCCTTCTTATGTGTGTGCAGTCTTTACACCTCCTTTCCGTGAAGTTCCATGGGCCTTAGGGGTAGGAGTTGTATTATACATGTTCTAGCTGAGGCTGAGTACCCCAGAATCAGTTGTTCTATGCATTTTGACCAACTGTGGTTTTCTGTAATGGTCTCTATCTGTTGCAAAGAGATGTTTCTGTGATGAGACATGGCAGCTACACTTACTGTGGATATAAGGACAAGCATGTATAATGTAAGTAGGAATTATGATGGTTTAATAAAGTGACAGTAGCAGGTTCTCCTCCAAGATCCATGACCTCACTGGCCCTGGATAGTTGGCTGGGTTTAAAGTACTAGACATGATTTTCCTCCTGTTGAGGAGCCTTAAGTCAAATTAGAGAAGTGTTGGTTACTGTCAAAATATGAGTGCCACTATTATACCCTTAGGAATATCTTGCCATGCTGGTCATAGCTGTGTTCATAGACATCATAGCCAAGTAGGAGTTTTGGTGGTTTCCCTCCCTTGGAAGTCTGCATAGTACATTCCTACACTATGAAAACTAGTCCTCAGGGAGGAGCCTAAAGGAAGCATTTCTAAAATACCTCTGTTTACCTATCTTGCTACTGTTAACAATAGCAACTATAATAGCAGCCAGTTTTCTGTAAACTGTTTAACAGCATAATGATATCACATTTTCCCTTAAATGCCAGTATTATAATATCAAAGAGCAAGAGAGTTAAGCTGCTTATTTTACTGAGAAATGCTAGATAATATAGTATTTTATGTGTGATATGAATTTTAACAAATCACTCATGATGAATTTTAATCTCCAAATATAAGCCAAAATTAGATTGCATCTTTGAGCTAGACTAATGCAGTAAAACAGCCTCAGACTTTTGGTAAAGAAAGCCTCTTCTCTGCTTTCAGTTCTAAATCTTTCATTTGAACACTAAAAAGTTAAGATAGGAAAACTTCCAATCTCTGTTCATAAGACCAGTGTTGTCCTGATTCCAAATCCAAGCAAAAAAAATCAAAGAAAGAAAATTGTAGATTAATCTCTCTGATGAATACAGATGAAACTATTCTAAGTAGGAAAATAGGATACTTGCAAACTGAATTCAAGAACATATCAGACGATAATTCACCATAATGCAGTTGGCTTCGTTGCAGACACGCAATGGCAATGATGTATACACATAAATCAATGGATACAATTCCTCCTATAAATGGTTTCAAGGGCAGAAATCATATATCCATCTCAATAGTTACAGAAAAGGTCTTTGACTGTCTCCAGTATCCCTCAAGATAAAATCCCTCGAGACACTAGGGATGGAAGGAACATATTTTAACATAATAAAGGCTATATGTGTCAAACTTAGAGCCAACATAATGATAAACGGAGAAAAGCTCAAAGTATTAGCATTAAGATGAGAAACAAACCCTCCCCCATTCCCTCCAGCCCATTAACACCCGGGGCAGGTGGGAGAACTGTCCCTGTGATCATAAGAACAGGAAAGCTGTCCCTGACCGCCACCAGCTACAACACTTGGAAGAGAAGGCCCTGCACCTCACCTGGATAACACAATAGGGCCAACCTTGTTGGAGGAGGGGTGAGTGAGCTAGCCCTGAAGTTGTAAGCCTGGGAGAGCTGTCCCCATTACTCGCCTGTTATGTGGCAGTGTGGGAGGGTGAGAGATGTCCTCCCATATCCCCTCCCCCTTACTGCCTGCAACAAATGAGAAAGCTGACCTGTGGCAGGGTCCTGTGCTGTTGTTCCCTTTGGGGAAGGGTGCCAAGTAGGTATGTATGATAGTTTCTGGGCGAGGAAGAGTCTGCATTCTTTAGTGAAATCTCACTCCAAGCCATGCTCCACATCCAAGAGAAGTTGGCCATCACAAACTGAATGTGATGGATTTGAATAAGAAAGAGAGATATAGACAGAGAGAGACAGAAAGACACAGAGAGAAAACACAAAGTTGGGTGAGTTAGGAGGTGGTGGTAGATCTGGAAGCCTTTGTGAGAGAGGTGAATATGATTAAAATACATCATGTGAAATTCTCAAAGAATTAATAAAAAATATCCTTAAATTTTTTATGGAAATACTAAACACCTAAGATAGCAAAATGACCCCTGAACAAAGAGAACACTGCTGGAAGTATCAAAATATTTGATTTCAAGTTACACTACAGAGCCAAAGTCGTGAAAACAGCATGGTTCTGGTACAAAAGTAAATACGCAGGTCAACAGAACAGAAACAAAGACCCAGATATAAGTTCATACAGCTTCAGCCATCTGTGGTTTTCTGTTTGTTTGTTCATTTGCTTTCACAAAGAATCAAAAGCACACATTGGAGAAACATCATGCTGGGAAAACTGGTTATCTATATGTAAAAGAATGTCACTGAATCCTTATCGCTCACTTTGCATAAAACTCAACTCCAAATGGATCAAGGACTGAAGTACTAGGTCCTTGAAAAACTGAAAGTACTAGAGGGTAAAGTAGTGGGATAATTATAAGAATCATAGGATGGGGAAATATGTAGAGATAGGTATCTTCGGTCACCACACAGCCATTGCACTCATGAAGTCCCTGTGGCTGTGGTTGTCTGCATAAGATCTTCACAAGACTGGGCCCAATACTGTTTCCTTGTGAATGGGGTAGGGGTCTATGAGTCCCCATCCATCTCTGAGGGACAATTGGCAATACATAGTTGTTGGGATGTGTCTTTTTCTACAGGGGTGTAGCCACTGATGGGTTACCCTTATTCCAGTTAATAATGTCCCACCTATACTAGGGTAAAAAAAAAAAAGATTAAACTCTATGGGCCACACACAAACACATAGAAGTAGAGGGAGGGCTTGTTGAGGAGAAGGATTCCCGTGGGGGAGGAAAGAGATTAGAGAGGGAAATGGGGCATTTAAAAAAAAATGACTAAAAACCATTATACAAATGTAGAAAATTATCACATTATTTTTTTAGGTTTAAATAAAACTCCAAATGCACAGTGACACCGACAGTCTCAGTTAGTCTCAGTATCTCAATGGATCACAAAACAAAATGATCGGTCATAAATGTGAGAGCTTTTTTGGAGGAGGGCTGTGGACTGGGGTTCTGAGAAGGTGGTGGTGGTGAGAGTGGTATATGGATAGCATATCTGTGTTCATTTGTCTTAAATTTTCATTAACAATTTTTCACATAAAAAGTCTTTCAGTGATGAGTTTGATCATAATCAAATTTCATAATGAGTCAAGAAACTGACTAATAAACTATACAAAACACAAAAACCAGAGTTTCTTCTCTACTCTCATTCATGGAAATGCTAATGGCCAGCTCAGTACTATGCTGTATCTCTCACTTTTGGCAATGAAAACAAACCTATGGGCTAGACAGATGTTCTTCTTTCACTTAACACATGAGAAATTTGAGTCACAAAGAGTCTGAATAAGTTCCTCAAGATTTCTGTTAATAAATGGAAGATCCAAAAATCTAGGCTGTCGGGGAAGAGAGTCCCTGTTAGCCAAAACTAATGAAATATTCAGATCAACTAGAATCACTCAGCTTTCCCCTTTACTTCCACAGTAGTCTGTTCTGAATATATCTTCACTGTATTCCAGTGATATTTCTGTTTTCTATTGCTTTTGGATACAAGTTCTGTTAGCCTTTCTTGATTGTTAATCAAATGCCTTACAATTTTTCCTTAGCGAATAAAACCCAACAGAAAGGAGAAAATCAGAAACAGTGCTGATCCAAATATCAGTAAATAAATGGCTGAAGAAATTTGCTTTGCACCCATTCATTCGACAGATACTTCCTATGTGTCTCACAGTGACAGAGGAAGTTACTACCTTACAGGAAAGCCATGCGGTAGTCAGCACATGTCAGTGTACAGTATATCTGCTGATGAAAGGAACCAAGGAAGTAACATGGTCAGGGGCCTGGTTAGCAGGGAAGGTTTCTAGTGAAGGGAATGATTTAGTGCCATCAAGTGATGGAAGAGAATTGCACATACAGAAGGCAAAGAAGGACAATCCAGGTGAAGGAGACCCTTTCCTACTAGGTGTGGCCTTTTCTGACTCTGGCTTATATGAGGTGGTGGTAAATCCAAATTAACTGCCACAATAAAAACCTAAACTTGACCTTGAGGTAATAGAGAGCACTTGAAGGGTTTTAGATAGAGATCATTAGGTTTGTATTTTCAAAAGTGTTTTCTATAGGCACAAGATAGAGTGTCAAGGAAGGCTATAAGAAGTATGCAGACGATTACACACTCCACTGTGAAAACACGGTGCCCTCTACTTGTGTGGTGACAATAGCAAGGAAGATGGATGTGAGACAAAAAGTACTTGATCTTTGGCCTGGCTGTTGGTGGACCCTACAATATTAGCACATGGGGAGAGGACCAGAAGAGAGGGAGCAAGGGAAGGGGCAGAGAGAACACAGGAAAGCTGACTTAAGGGACTAGATGTTGAGTTGTATTACAACCCAATATCTGCCACAATTTCCAAAAGTTTGCTTGTCTACGGTTGTTCTTCCAAGTCAATTTCACATCTGAATTCTGTTGTTGCTATTGCTGTTTTTGAAACTCCAGATGGAAACCCAAACCTCACTCACGGTGTGCAAACGCTAACCACCGAGTGGTTCCCTTAGCCCATAGAGCTGAACCTTTTTCAAAGGAGAAGATAACAGTGTTCAGAAGCTTCAAAGAGTAGAAAACACTTGACCCAAAGAGGCCGTGGGGTAGCCTGCGTCTGTCTTGCCATTCTCTGTGCCATCATTTCTTCAACACTAGTAGGCACCACAGAAAGAATCCAGTGTTATCTGCCAGATCAGCATCCCAGCCAAATAGGCAAAGAGCCCACCCACTGGGCTTTTTAATTGCCTGTGTATCTGGGCATCCAAGTCCAAGTCTCCTTGCTATCTTCTCTTATTATAAATGAAATGAGTCATCAGACCACCAAGGAAAGAGCCCCAGGTCAGTAATTCAGCAGCCAAGGGGAGGAGAAGAGGATGAAGAAGGGCCTCTAGGTTCTCATATTTCAAAATTTTTGTTTATTGTAGCTAAATGAGTAGCAATTTTTGAATGTTATGGATTCGTTGAGATATCACAAGGTTCACCCACTTGTGAGTCAGTCTAATATGAAAATAAAAATGTGTGCTCCTTGCTAAAGAAAACAGGACAAGCGACATTCCTTAGAAATCAATATTTCATCCCATTAACGTAAAGCCTTCTCTATTAGTTGTAAGTCATGTGTCAACAAGAGGGCTGTTTATTTTTTTAACAATGTGCCACATGGCTCAACTGCACCATTTATAATAATTTTCTCGAGTGAACCAGGCACTGAGAACCCTCTCTCAAACACAAATTCTGAGAGGAGGTCAAATGGCAGCTGCTGTGTGTTGCAATTTAAATGTCTCATTCCGTGGGGAGCAAAGGGATATGACATAACCCAGAAGAGGCTGGGAAGTGAGAGTGTTTGTGGGGGTGGCTGAACTCTGTGACCTTCCAGGGGTTGCCCTCCAATGCAGAGGCTCTGGGGACAATGCCTGTGCTTCCGACTCGTCAGGGGCTCAGGACAAGCTTCTTGGGAGGTTTCTTTGAAATGAGAAAAAAAATGTTCAGGGAGTAGGTGGGTATGATGAAAGGGTTCTCTTTCTATCATCTTCCACAGGAAAGTATTTTTGATAGTTAAATTGGGGCTAACCATTCGAACATGAGGGAAAAACTACATGTGTCTGGTACAGAGTGCTTGAGCAGTAGCTATCACCAAGAATCAAGCTGACCCTAGCGTCCGGCTTGAAATCAGCTGGCCTTGGTATACAGCTTGAATCAGCTTCATGCTCTTCCTTTTTCCTCTTGCTGAAAGAAGAAAGGAGGGGAGAAAAGAACAAAGAGAGGGAGGGAGGAAAGGAAGAGATGTGGAGATCGTTATAAGAGTTCTAAAACACCACTTGGGAAGAATAGATTTTATTTTCATCCTAAAATGTCAATCATCAAATTTTACCTTAGTTCAATTTTTTTTAAAATACAGAAATTCAATTAACATAAGAATACCTACTATATTTCAACTCCAAGTGTGGTTTTCATAATACTCCAGGAAGTAAAGTGTTGTATAAAGTTCCCAAGGTATAACTTAACATTGGTTAAATATTCAAGGTAAGGTTTTTACTATTTATTATTAATATTCTTCAAGAAAGCTTTTCCACACATCATTTGTTTGGGCCGAGATTATTTTTATAGATTTTTACTTTAATAATTGTATTGAACAGTAGTGTGTATAATAAATACTTTGTAAATAGTCTAGATAGTAAAGTTATTTAATCAATAAGGTTCAGATTACTTTTAAAGCCAATATTATGAAAAGATCATGACAGGACTGAGAAAGTATTTCAACTCTATCTCTGTCAAAGCACTTAAGATTATTGGATATAAAGGCTTAAATATTATGGTATAAGGTCTTGTTTTATAACTTGGACCTTACTATGAACTCTGAACTTATGTTCCAAGTGAAAAATACATTCAATTTCAACTCTACAGGAAAGAGACCTTACTCATTTTATCTATTTGTTATATATTGAACCAATCCCTCACCCTCTTGACACCCTTGACATTTAATGAATCTGAGATTTTCCCATTGAGCATCTCCATGTCTACATGAGTATTCTGATCCACTCGGGCCAAGGCATTCTAATCACAACCTGTGCTATGCCACACAGCTTCTAGTGACTTCAGACCACAGGTAGACGGTGGATGTGGGAGAACTAGACATTTTCCTAGTCCACATGCATAATCTTGGGTCTGGTTCCTCCCTGATCTTGCTTACTTAGATCACTACCTTTAAAACTGCTTCTAGAGCACATCCAGTCTGGCTACAAGGATGACCCCAAATCATGTCTTGAGCATAAGTGTGGATCTCTACTTAGGTCTTTGTCTGGGGGTCATTTCCTAACTAGCGCTGAGCTTATTACTTCAGAACTTGGGTTGGATTTCAGAACTGGAACCCTTTCCTGAAGTTCTTTCTGTCCATTTGTCTCTCCATAAGGAGAAAAGCATGAAATGAAACCATTGCCTCAATAAATTTAATCTTGAAGAGTAGGTGTGTATTAATAGCAGAGATGATTCAGCCGTATCGACCTCCTTTTGCTTTGTCTGGTTCCTTTTCTGCCTTTGTTGTTGGGTCCTGGCTCCAGACTTGCTCATATTCTCTAGTTCTCAGGTTAGCCACAGCCTTTTCATGCTATATTTAAATAAAATTAAAAAGAAGAAGGTTTGTTGGCTTAATGTTAAACCTAAAGAATTCCAGAAATCTGGCCACCTTATCTTCTTTGTAATACTCTTATATTCAGCTAACCCAGTAACTTGTGAGAGACCGCAGAGCTACTAAATTCTTCCATATTGTGTGTGATAGAATTGATATTCATTTAGTTTGTATTTATTGAAATTTTTAATATTTCAGAATCTTTCTGCATAGAATACCTCATCTAATTCTAGTAGACATTGAGATACATTTCACTCCAGTACAAAAGATGACTTTCCACAAATTAATCTGTTTAAAAGAAACAGCAAGCTTAACAAAGAAGTGAATTCCAGGTGATAAAAATGCTTAGGTTAATGATTAAAGTTTGATTCTCTGAGATTTGTGTCAAGAGACCCACAATGTTAATAAAACTTTGTAATAAATGGCACTGTGGTAAATGGGGTGCTCACAGTAATATATTCAAATATATTATCTGGGAAAGGAATAGTTAGAGAGTTCAGGATGAAATTTTTTATAACTTCTGTTTAGTAAGCTTATGGTGTTGGACTCCCAAACACATGTGTATTTAAGGCCTTTAAGTGTGTGTAGTTGAGTTCTTCATATTCTTTTTTAGATTTTGTTCCAAATTCAACAAAGTCTAAAGAGGTATTGGCCTAAATCATGGACTAGGGACCACACCAAAGGTTTGTAGTCTCTTCTTCCTCAGACCAAATACTACTCAGGAACATGGGCCAGCGATCCAATGAGGTCACTGCCCTACTGAATTAGAAGCAGAGCAATCAAACCAAACACCAGAACTGTTTTGTATTAGTGCATGCAAACTTGGAAAGAATGCCTCTTCCACTGTTCTAAGATCAATTGCAGTGGAACGTTTGAGTGAGATCCTTGCTTGGCTTAGTCTGGCTTTGTCTTAAACAATACTAACACTAGGCTTTCTTTGACAAAAGAAGTCTTTATTAATGACTTTATGGCACTGAGGCAAGAGAGCAGCCACATAAAGGATTTGCAATTAGATAGACCAGAATACATAATATTCATGTAAACTTCTCTACAAAACAGACCAATTTTCTGCAGTATTTCTTTTTTTTAATAATTTGAATACCATCAGACTGAATGCTTATAATAGTGATTAGCAATGACACTTAGAAATTAATTACAACTCACACCAATAGATAAAGAAACATTTGTATGGCGTATATGAGACAGTATATTTATAGAAAGTCATAAGCATAGTCTCTAAAAACTTTGTGACATACTGACCACAAGCAGTATTGCATAATTTTAATCCCCTTTCCAGTTACAGAAACAGTCTTTAATCTTTCTTCAGGCCAATATTTTAATTAGGTGGTTTGTGTACACATGATTTGTGTACACAGTGAGATTCCATTGGAGAAAACTAATTTTTTCCTTTGTGAGGAGTTGACACTTGGAGATTGCTTCTGGGTTAAGGATGAGGGCTCATGTCTACTTCCCCTCTAAGTGTTGGAACCCCATCTGCCTTGGACCTGCACAGGTCCTGTGCATGCTGCCACAGTCTCTGAGAGGTCATATGTGTGTCTTTCCTGTTATGTCTGGAAGACACTGTTTTCTTGGTGTCTACCCTGCCCTCTGGCTCTTACCATCTTTCTGCCTCATCTTCTGTATAGCTCCCTGAACCCTAAGAGGAGGGGTTTGATGAAGATCACCCATTTAGGACTGAGTGTTCCAAGGTCTTTCTGTCTCAGCACATTATTTAGTTGTGGGTCTCTGTATTGTTTTCATCTCCTGCAGGAGGAAGCTTCTCTCATGATGGCTGAGTGAGACACTGATCTATGGGTATAACAGAATGTCATTGGGGTCATTTTATTGCTATGTTCCTGTATTGCAACAATGGTATTTGGTTTTCTCTAGGTCCTTGGACAATCTAGTTTCAAGGTCTTGGCCACCTGAGCAGTGTCAGGCATGGTCTCCATGTCATGGAGTGGATCTTACATCTGCTCAGATAGTGGTTGGTGACTCCCACAATGTTTGTGCTATTACTGCACCAGCCTGCCACGCAGGTAGGTCACCATTGTAGATGGAAGGATGGTAGCAGGATTGGTGTTTGGATTTCTCCTCTTGTAGTGTGCAGAGTACCTCCCAGGACCATGAACACTAGTCAATAGGGGTGAAAGCTCTTGTTAAGCACCAGCATGACTTCTCCATGTTCACTGAGAAATAGAGGTATGCTGTGGATATCACTCTATGTAAATAAAACACTGATGGCCAATGACCAGGCAGGAGGTAGGTGGGACAAGGAGAGAGGAGAATTCTGGGAAGCGGAAGGCTGGGAGAGAGAGACTGCAGCCACCGCCAGGAGAAGAGCATGTAGAGACGCCGGCAAGCCACCAGCCACGTGGCAAGGTATAGATTTATAAAAATGGGTTAATATAAGATAAAAGAACAGTTAGCAAGAAGCCTGCCACGGCCATACAGTTTGTAAGTGATATAAGCGTCTGAGTGATTATTTTATAAGTGGATTGTGGGACTGCGGGGCTTGGGGAATCTGGAGAGAAGCCCTCCAGCAACAGAGGTACTGTCTGCTACAATAGAACCCATTTATTTTTGTCCAACAATATTGTTTATATCTTTTTGGGCTCATTGCTATTCATTTTACACTTTAGATTATAATCTAACCATATTTTATCCTGTTGCTCCCCTATTGGCCATCGGACATGCAGTTTGCTTGTTTTCTCTGTCACTGAGGTCTATCTTGGCACTTTTTCTTTTATTCTTGGGAATTCACGTATGTTCTGGCATTGCAAGATGCTCCAGGCTCATTTTGTACAATTCCTGACCTGGACTCAGGACCAGGAGTGCTAGTTTCTTTTATTCTTTTATTGATGGAGACCACATATGAGCTTGTGTGTGTGTGTGTGTGTGTGTGTGTGTGTGTGTGTGTGTGTGTGTGTGTATTTGGCACTATTTATTCTTTTATGATTCATCATAAATTCTTGGGGAAACCATTCAACATACACTATTATGAACATCTTCCTATGACAGATTTATGTGTGGTTTAAGAAAAGGGGAGTGTTGGAACCTTGAGCAACATTACCATGATATTCTCATAACCAATAATCCAGGCAAATAAAAACAATGTACCCACCAGCATATGAAGTCTTCTCTTAACCTTGTTTTTTTTTAAATCAAATATGAAAGATAGCAAGATAGCAGAATATAGGCTATTATGTTGTACTGAACAGCAGACCCAGCAACAGATGTTCAACACAAAACAAAGTCAACAGCATGTTAGGCAAATTTTTGTCTCATGATGCTTTGTTTGGCTTTTTTTTTTTTTTAACCTTACTGGTCTTTTGCTTCTACATTATGATTTCTGATTTTGTATTTTTACCTGCATGTATATTTGTTTCGTGTTTTTTCCTTTGTTTTTGTATTGCTTTGGCTTTTGTGCTTGTTTTATTGGCTGGTTTGTTTTCAAAAGAGAGAGAAAAAGAAAGTATGGAGTTGGAAGTGTGGAGAGGTGGGGAGGATTGGGGTAGAGGAGGGAGGGGAAAACATGATCAGAACATATTTTATGAAAAAAAATTTCTATAAAAATAAATGTGAATAAAATATACAAAAGTAAACTTTTAGAAATTATTTATGTAGGCTCTTTGCCCCAAAGGAGTTTGTCCTGTGTCTAGAAACTTCTTTCCAAAGAGTAAAGCAAAGAGAGGATTGGTTTCAGAATTTAAAAACCTGACGAATGTTAGTACTAGACCGGAGGGGTTATCTCAGAGAGAGTACCCACTATTGATATGATGTGACATTATGGGAGATCATCTTTGTGGTCTTCCTCCAAACCCCTATAGATAACCATGAAAACATAATAAACAAACTGTAATTGAGAATGCTACAAACACTTCAAACTGCTAAGGTTATTGAAAACAGAAAAACCCTAGAGACTTTAATAAGGAACAGGAGAATAAGGTCCCATTATGACTAGATATAATGTGGTCTTGGATGAGATCCTGAGACAGAAAATGGGCATTAGGAAAAATATAAGCTAATGTGAATAAAGCATAGAGTTTATTTAATAACAATGTATCAGTGATGGTTCATTAATTGTGACTAATATGTCATACTAATATATTAACCAGGCACAAAATGTATAGAATTCTATACAGTCAGAATTTTTCTATAAATGTGCTCTGTTATCAAATAAACTTTACCTGTATAGAGGTATAAAAGTATAAAGTATATTGTATAAAATATATACAATAAAGGAATGAATGATTATATGGCTCAATGAAGCTAAGAAACACATTGTTAATAATGCCTTTTAACAAAGAGGTGATGGAAATAAAAAGTAATATGCTACTTCTAGTTTGAGAACATATCAACTCCTTCTGATACCTCAAGGTCCATGGCATGCTCTTGTCAATATTGTAGGTGTTAGTCACATGTGATACTGAGCCTTAATATCACTGAAGTAAAGGTGTGCTGTATGAACTAGATTTGAAGACAAAAATACACATATTTCATTAATGCATTGCTTATATGTTAAAATGCTTTGGATGTTATGTGTTAAACTTAATATATCAGTTTTTCATTTAATTTTTTTTTAACTTATTGTGTGGCCCATGACAGTTATGTACCAAGTAAATTACTTATGCAGCTTGCATTACATTTTTTTCCTAGTCAGTGCTGAATTAAATGTATCTTGAGGGCTTAGATGGGTTGATGGTTCTTCTCAAATCACACAGATTATCTTCCAGAAATTGTAGGCCTTACTAGATGATGCTGGACTTGTGTTACATTAAGGTAATTTCTCTGAGATAACGTTTATCACCAGGAAAGACTACCTGTGTAGATAACAGACATTCTTGATTTTCCCCTTATTTCTTTTCAGATCACAATTAAAAAGTGAATGTTGAAGAATTCCTCTTAAAACACCTGTGAGAGGTAAAATTCAAATACACATTGCAATATGTGTCATAGCATAGTGCCCCTCTAAAGTGTGCATGTATGGCAGGGGGAAAGGCATTTTCCTTGAAGATGCTTCTGTAAATTCTATCTGGACCCTCCCCTCCCCTCCCCTCCCCTCCCCTCCCCTCCCCTCCCCTCCCCTCCCCTCCCCTCCCCTCCCTTTCGTTTCCTTCTCTTCCCTTTCCTTCCCTTCTCTCCCCCGTCCTCTCCAACACCTCCTCCTCCTCCTCCTCCTTCTCCTCCTCTTCCTTTTCTCCTTTCTAATGAAAGGATCTCTATACATCTCCTACTGCATTGGAACTTGATATTCAGACAAGACCCTCTTCAAACTTCTGACTATCCTGCCTCTGTCTTCCACATGCTATTACCGTGTATACAACCATGTGTGTACCATATCACTGTATAGGGCTACGGACTCAAACTTTTTAAAAGAATGAAAATTAAGAGAAATTAGCATTCATATTACAACAGAGCAACTGGCAGGAAAAAATGAAATGTTAATGGTTTAGTTGTTTGGACTACGAAGGCTATCATCAGACAGTGTACAGGAACTATGAAGGAAGGTCTTCCTTCACGATCAGTAAACATCTTGCTGGAAAAGGAGCAAAGAGGAATGAATTCCTGTTGGTTCCTGAGGGAAATGGAGGACATTTTTATTTCCAACAAAGATTTGTTTCTTTAAGTTGTACTTTCTGAGGAAGGAAAAGAGGAAATCACATAGGACATTCAGGTTTATGCAGCAACACACATTGACCCAAATTCTCATGTTTTCTCAAAGCTTATCAGGAGAAGCAAAGCCCCTCCATTGCCACCAGTACTTTGGGTCAACATCTACTCAAGTGTCTTTTGGAAAGAAATCTCGAAAAAAGAAATCAGTCTTATTTTCTCTTTTTAATCTAAGAACACTATGGGGAAAGGTTCAGTGTAGAGGTGGATTCTCTCTAATAAGTAAATCAGTCTTATTTTTGCTTTTTAATCTAAGAACACTATGGGGAAAGGTTCAGTGTAGAGGTGGATTCTTTCTAATAAGTAGACTTGAATGTGGATGAGTGAGCATGAGGCTGCATAAATCTATTAGATTATGATTTATATGTTGATTATATATACAATGATGAAGCTGCAGGGAGTTCATTCTAAAATTGTAGGATTTGTCCAGAGTCAGCAGTCTATCTATTTGACCCATTGGGAGCCTAAATGAAATAAGAGAAACAGCTCATGTTGTCTGCAGCCCGTGTAGTCAGTCACTCAGAGGGGAGCATCGATATTGAAGGTCATTTCTGTGAGCCTTGTCTGTCTCTCCCCAAACTGCTCTTCTTAGCAGACACACTCATCAAGTATACAGTACTGAAAAATTATAGGACATCTAATGCCAGGTTGGAGAATCGCAGATGGGTTGGCCTTGGCTGTTTCTCTTAGCAGAACGCAGAAAGTCTCCTCCATCCCTTTACTGTATCGTCTCCCACTGCGCCGCCCATTTCTGCTCAGCCTTGTGGAGGCCCTGCTATGGCTCCATCTGAATGGTACTACTTTTCCTCGAAGGCTCTATTTGATGAGCTCATCCACCTGCGCGAAAACTATTAAGCTTCGAAAGCGGCTACGTTAAGTTTACAAAGCCTTCATGCCCATGAACAGCAGGAAATATACGGAGAGCATTTCAGCAGCGTCATCTGTCCCGGGGAAAAGTCCCTTCGCTTTGGCCTGTTTGTTATCGCTCTGACGGTCAAGAGCAGTGTCAAGGGCTAGAAGGGCTCTGGCTGTGTGAGGCCAGCCCTGTCTAGCACAGCTGAAGAAACACATCAGAAATAATGAAATGAGCATTCAACAGCTGCAGGAGAGGCTGCTGCCAAGCGCCACTGTGTGATTCTCTTCCTCTACCAGGCAGTAGCTCGGCAATTCATCCCTCGGGCACCCAGCCACATCCCAGAGAAAGCAGGGCTGGCGATGGCTGGGACAATACAGACACACAGCTCCTTTAGCAAGATACTACTAGGAACTATTCTGTACCATTAACACTGTTTAAGAATCGAGCCACTGGCATCTGAGAGAACACAGGGAATGGTTTATTTAAATAAGTGTACAGCTGGTGATGGGAGATTTAAAATGAATGTATCATGATAGGCAGAACAAGATTGAGAATACTGGCTTCTAGGTTGACTTCTGAGTGAAACTCCATTTTCAGTATATAGATTCTAGAATTCAATGTATTTTCTAATTTAAAAAATTAACAGCTCTAGTTAGGGTTGTCCAAGAAACTCCCCCAAACATTGCAGGCTATTGCTCTTGACCCTGGTCCCCTCCAGATGGAAGGTAATTCCCTATTGCTGATAACACCATCTACTTCAGACACAGGGCCAGGGGCCGCTAGGATAGTATACCTGAATACATTCTCCCTGAGGATTCATTCTCATGGCACCAAAAAGTGCCCTGCAAGCTTTGAAAGGGGGGAGGTGACCAACAGTACTACCCAGCTATAATACCTGTGAACCACAAGGATGCAGGATAACACTAAGGAGGCAGCAGTGGCATACATACCTTGCAGGTAACCAACAGTTTTCTAATTGAGCTTAAGACATGCTCAGCAACTAGAATGCTAGCGAACGCCCCAGGGTTAGTGATGTCATGGATCTTGGGAAAGAACCTACAGTCACCATGTTACTAAACCAGTGTGATCCCTAACTACATTCTACATATTTGTCTTTATTCTCACAGAAAAGTGTAGTCCTCTCCCCCTCATCAAAGAAACTTCTCATTGCAGCAGATAGAGGCCATTACCGAAAACCAAAACCAATCAAACTGCAGAGTTGTAGAGTTCAATACCAATGGGTGCATCTAACAAAAAAAAAAAAAATCTCATTCACTTAAGACTCAGGGATCATTGTGGGAAAGAGAGAGAAAACATTCTAAGAGCCAAAGGAATGGGGTCTTTGGTGTGAGACTGTGTCTCTTAGTAATGCCAAAAGCTTCATTCATAAAGTCGCACCAACATGAGCTGAACAAAAACAATAGCTATGCTAAAGTGGACAAAGAAAAGCTCATGAGGCCTCAACCCTACTCAAAGAACCATAGACAACTAAGGAATGCTGAGAACGGGAGAAATATTTTTTCCCAGGGGAGAGCACACCAATTGGCTATCCGACACCAAATGGTCAGCCCTGAAAACATACATATAAGTGACATTGTATATGCTGAGCAGGATGTATTTAGAAATATATGCATGTACGTCCTCTACATCATATACATATGCATATGTATATAGTCTGTAACAACAATTAATAAAAAAAAAAGAATTTGAAAGGGAGCAAAGAAGGGCATATGGGAGGACCTGGAGGGAGGAAAGGGAAGGAAGAAATTGTGAATTTATAATATCAAAATAAAAGAAATAAAAAGTAAATCCCAAAGCAAGCCACCATTTCCTGTGAGATTTCAGGGTGGTTCCCCGGAGCCAACAGAACACTGGTGATTTCAAACACAGAGGAATCAACAAGCTGTTTAAAAGGGGGTGGATTTCTGATAGGGCTGCTGCCACACCGTTATGACAAGCAACACAAGTTGCCCTGTTGCGTGTTCAGTTCCACGCAGCTGCATTTAGATTGTGTCTGTTTTCAACGCTGAATGTCACTCATTATGGTATTGTTGCTGTACTTCGTTTACTCCAGGAAACGGGTAGCAGTTCCTTTTCCAGCAGCCTTCTTGGCTTCCGTTTACGGCAATCTGCGTTTGTGTGTGTTGTCAGCCTAAGGGGTTAAAACTCATTTGAAATAACAGCATGATGGATGCAGTCCTTCCTTTCACAGACCTGGGAACAGTTCGACAATTTGCACTTAAAGTCACAAAATCCATTTTGGCTTTAGAGCAAATTTTCTCATAATTAGACATTTTTTTTTTAGGACAGAAAATTCTCAAATGGTTATTTAATGGATGTTTATATGGCATTTATATGTTTTAAAATTTATATGTTTTAAAAATTACTTAAAGGGAGGGAATAGGGTGGCTGTGATCAAAACACATTATATTCGTGTATAAAATACTCCAACAATAAAAGAAAAATATTTGAATGCTTAAGAACTGTCCATACACATTCTTGAAAGTAAAACATAAAATCATCCTTTAGTCTTACTGTCTCAGAAATCCTAAGAAATGCTTTAGCTTGTGAACAGGGACCACTCCACCTTGAAAGTTTTTGTAGCCAGGATCAGTGGTGACCAATGTTAATCACATTTTAAGGATAATTCCTTTGTCCATTATGAACAGTGGTTGCTAGCAGACATCCATATATTCCCTTACAGTTTATTTATTTTCTGGAAGCCACGCTGATTCAAACAAGAGAACGTGACCTTTAAACAGTGTTCTTTCTTCTGTCGCTTAGGAAGCAATTTAAAGGGTTTGGCTGTTTAAGTGCAATTTTTCTCCCTTCTCTCCTAGTCTTCAAAAGATTTTCGCTCACCTTCATTTTCTTTCTCTCTGGCTACAAAATGTGCTCGTTATAGGTCTATCTGTCAGCTACAAAAGGAAGGAAGGATAGCCCTTCTGTTTTTGCATGTTCAGATCCTGATAGTGGTTTTAATCTCCAGAGAGTCCCCGTCTACTCTACTTAATCAATCCCAATACTTCAGTTAGCAGTCATCATCAAAGCTGATCTTTATTAATTTTGAAGAGAATCATAACTTTGTGTTTTTGGTGGAAACAAAGTCATAACCTCTCCCCGAACACAACATATTTTCTGAATTCCATTTTGAAGTTAAGACATTTTTAAAAGATATGTAGGTTGGTTTAATTTAGCAGTTTCCATAATCCAATGCCTATTGATTTTTGTACATTAGTATTTAAAAAATTCAAATTCAACCAAGCACCATACAGGATCCAGACACCCTGTGTATTTCCCATCTTTATGTGGCTTATTGTTTTTATATTACTTTATTCTCTCCTTAAAGACTTTATTATTTTTAAATGCTTTTTTTTCATGACTGCCTATACCCATTTTCTTTTCTTTCTTCTGCATCTAAGCATATTTTAAAATATACTGTACCTTTAGAGGTCTTCTGTGTCTGGACCTGGATTTACTAGGTGTCTGCAGCGTTCTCTGACTGTGTGAGACAAATCTTAAACTGCCATGTCAGCCCCTGTGCAGCTCAGATTGGTGCATGGCATGGTGCTGGCAGCTGGCTCCAGCCCGCAGGAGGCACTGGGTGTTCAGGAATGGCACCGTACCCTGGGTCCTGTGACCTGTGTGGCTCACAGTCGATTTCGTCTGTGTCAGCACAGCGGCCCTGTTCCTTCTGGTCACAGTGTGCACAGAGCACCTGGTCCTCACACATGCATGCTCCATCTTTGGACCTTTGCTCACCAAAGTGAGAGAGAGAGAGAGAGAGAGAGAGAGAGAGAGAGAGAGAGAGAGAGGAGACAGACAGAAAGAGACAGAGACACAGAGAGACAGAGTGCGAGCGAGCATGCACTCATCACCGAGGAGGCATTTGCTGTGACCTCCATTAACCTTACAGCCTTTGTCTCTCATTTCCTGATTATCGTCTTTTGATTTTTTAGTGAAGAAATGCTTGAGTTTCTCTCTCTTGTCTGCATAATTCTAGTTTTTTTCTGTGTCATCATGGAGATTGCGCTGAAAATACTAGAAACCCCAGCACTCCTCTGTGAACTCAGGCCTCTTACTAACAGGCAGAACGCTGCTCTCAACCCTGCCCGACTGCGCCAGGGACTGGTGTCACAAGAGACGTCTCTGTGCACTTGAGTCTCATCACTGCTGTTTGGGGGCTTGTGACATGACGTCTCTCACAGTTCGGAGGAAACAGAGTTCATCCTTTCTGACCCTGGGTGGAGTCACCTGTACGGAAGTTCTTTATTTCTTCTTGAGGTTCTGAATTCCTGGGTCATCTCATCTGAAATCCCTTCACTCAGTGTTCATCTCTGGGAGCTTCTTACTGACCTCCTCATTTCTGAAGGAATGTTTTGCCAGAGAATCGTTCATAAAGTGTGCTTGCTTTCATTTCATACTGCATATGCTGACCCATTTTCTTCTGACCTCTCAGTGTGTGTGTGTGTGTGTGTGTGTGTGTGTGTAACATGCATTTGTCCTACCATGTGTGTGGAGATTAGAGGACATTTTTGCCGGTCCTTACCTTCCCCTTGTTTGAAGCAAGGGCTGTGACTTGATAGCACAGGGATTTCAGATGAGATGACCCAGGTTACCCGGCCCACAAGCCCCCAGGCATTTTCCTATCTCCACTATTTCCTTTCCCACTTCTAGGGGGTTCTGACTTTTCAGGTGTGTGCTGCTGTGTCCAGCCTTCACATGGGCTCTGGGAATTCACACTGAGGTCCTCACACTCTGTGGGGCAAATGTTCTAACCACTGACCTATCTCCAAGATCCACCCCCACACAACCCCCCACCCCGCCCAGGATTTTTATGAGAACCCAGTGGCCTCCTGACAGCCTCACTGTGATAATAAATATGCTCTATTATATTTATTATATATATATATGAACGAAACATTTTTTCTGTAAGTTAAGCTGTAGCATCATCTTGGGCCCACCGGTTGGAATTCAAAGAACAGGTGCCGTGGTGCATGCAGATATGAGGATGGCAAAGCAGGAGGCACAGCAGACATTCAAACCAGAAGCCTGAGTGCATCCTCCAGGATCTGATTTCTAAACGCCTAATGCCAGTCTCCGCGGCCCACCTGAGCCAGAGCCTGGGTGGCCCGCCCATCCATGTCAGGGGAGGTCCTGCTATGACCTCACGAGGGGCGATTGTGAGCGGTCCGGCCAGCAGATGATAAGCTGTGGCCCGGCCTGGATTTCTGTGGGTGTGTGGAGAGGAGGTGTGGAGAGGTGGTGTGGAGCAGTACCCTGTGTGATTTTTCTGTTATCAATCGAGGCTGTGTGTGAATTTTCCATTTGATTGTTTGGTTGTGTGTGTGCTTGTGTTTGTATGGGCATGTGTGTCTAGACGTGTGTGTGTGTGTGTGTGTGTGTGTGTGTGTGTGTGTGTGTGAGTAGGCATACCTGTGGGTGAGTGTGAGTGCACCTGTGTGTGTGTGTGTGTGTGTGTAGGCATACCTGTGGGTGAGTGTGAGTGCACCTGTGTGTGTGTGTGTGTGTGTGTGTGTGTGTGAGCAGGTATACCTGTGTGTGTGTGTGTGTGAGCAGGTATACCTGTGTGTGTGTGTGTGCGCGCGCGTGTGTGTGTGTGTGTGTGTGTGTGTGTGTGTGTGTGTGTGAGCAGGTATACCTGTGGGTGAGTGTGAGTGCACGTGTGTGTGTGTGTGTGTGTGAGCAGGTATACCTGTGGGTGAGTGTGAGTGTACGTGTGTGTGTTCGCGTGTGCATACGTGCACGCGTGAGTGTTTTTGTGTCCTATAGGGGCACGTGTGGGTAGGTGTGAGAACACCTGTGTGTGGGAAAGCATTGACTCCCGGAGTCAACTTGTCCATTGTACTTAAGGTAGGTTCATCTGCCTTGTTTTTTGAGACAGTCTCTCTCACTGAACTGGAGCTGGTCAAGTGTCTAGGCTGGCTGGCCAGTGTTCCCAGGGATCTGCTGTGCCGACTCTGCAATCTGAGATTTAAAAAGCACTTACTGATTCTTTTATACTAGGTTTCTAGAGATGGAATGAGGCCCTCCTGTTTTGCATGGGCAACAATTTAACTACTAACCTCTCTCCCAGCCTGTGGCTATTTGAGGTGTTTGGGGTTTGGGTTTGGGTTTTGTTTTTGTTTTCCTGAGAGACGGTTTCTTTGTGTAGCCCTGGCTGTCCTGGAACTTTCTCTGTAGACCAGGCTCGCCTCAAACCCTGAGATCCACCTGCCTCTGCCTCTGGAGTTCTGGGACTAAAGGTATGTGTCACCATAGCTCGGTGTTTATTTGAGTTTTACTTTTGATGTTTTGGGTTTTCTGGCTTCTTGGTTTGGGCTGGTTTCAGGTTTGTTAGTTTTTGTTTGAAATTTTCTTTGTGTTTTTATTATTTTTACATTTTGGGGGATTTTGTGTCACCTTTGGTTTTCTGATTTTGTTTCGCTTTTCTAGGTTTTCTTATTGTATTTTTGCTTTGTTTGGGGTTTTAGATTTTGCTTTTTTTTTTTTTTTTTTTTTCGAGACAGGGTTTCTCTGTGTAGCTTTGAGCCTTTCCTGGAACTCACTTGGTAGCCGAGGCTGGCCTCGAACTCACAGAGATCCGCCTGGCTCTGCCTCCCGAGTGCTGGGATTAAAGGCGTGCGCCGCCGCCGCCGCCGCCGCCGCCGCCGCCGCCGCCACCCGGCTATTTTTTTTAAGATACAGTATTTTTTGAGAATTTCCTATGTCCATATAATATATTTTGATCATATTCACTGCCCACTCTTCCCCAACTGCTCCTAGATCTCCCCACCTCTACTCCAACTCCCAATTCCTCTCTCTCTCTCTCAATAGCCCATTGATCCCAATTGGTACTCATAAGTTCATGGGTGTGGGGGCATCCATTGCAGTGTGGGTGGCCTAGCAGGAGCCACATTCTGTTTTTTTTTCTATTACTACATTTATTTATTCTTTCATTCATTGTGGGGGGGCAGATGTAGTGTGGAGATCAGAGGACAACTTGTTGGATCTGCTTCTTTCTTTCTACCATGTGGCTCTTAGGAATCAAACACAGATCATTAAGCTTGGTAGCAAATGTCATTACCCACTGAGACATCTTGAAAGCCTATGGTTCTTGGTTTTTTAATTATTAGGTAAAAAAAAATAACAATGTTCTAATGAAAGTGAAGTTTGATGTGCTGGTTTTGAAAGCATCAAGAGATTTATTGTGATTTTTTTTTTTTTTTGCTTTTGTAGCCTAGTTCCGGCTACTCCGAGGCTCTTTGCCTTCATTTTTGTTTCCTTTGTCAGAAAAGCATTTGGTCTATTTCCTCTGCGCTGGAGAAATGCTTCTGCTCCACATTAGGGAAATGCTGCAAGCTGCAGAAATATGAAGTAGGAATTCAGCTGACAATAACAAACTTCTAATACCTGGAGGAGCAGGCAGGGGCCACATTCTTGAGGAGAAATGACTCTCCCTTCCCCAGAAACCATCAGCTGCCGGTGGCTCCTATGGGTAGTCATGCTGCACGGCTTCCTGCTCGGTTTTGGGCAGGTCTTGGGCAGGCAGCCACGGCTGCAGTCAGCTCGTGAGTGCAGCGGTCCTGCCATGCCAAGAAGATGATAATTTGCTCCGGTCCCTCCCACCGTCTGGGTCTTACAACCTCTCTGCCCCCTCTTCCATGATGGTCCCTGAGCCTTAGAGGAGGAAGGGTGTGATGTGGACGTCCCATTGGTGTCTGAGTACTGACACTCTCCATTCTTTGACAAGTTGTAAATTTCTATGTAAACATTTGCACAAATAAATTTCTCTGATGAGATCTGAGAGTTGCACTCATAAATCTAAAGATTTGATGCAAGGGTCCACATACGGATGGGAACATGAGAACATGCCATGCTTGCCTTTCTGGGTCCGGGCCACCTCACTTAGTGTAATGTTTCCCAGTTCCATCCATTTACTTAGAAATTCCATAATGTCAGTTTTCTTTGTAGCTGCATAAAATTCCATTTTTGTATGGGTACCACATTTTCATTAGCCCTTCGTCAGCTGATGGATGTCTAGGCTGTTTACATATCTCAGCTATTGTGTATTCACACTGAGCAGCACTGAACGTGAGAGAGCAAGTGTCTCTGCAGCAGGAAATAGAGTCCCTTGAGTATATACCCAGGAGTGGTATAGCTGGACCATATGATAGGTCTATTGCTAGTTCTCTGAGGAACAGCCACACTGATTTCTACAGTGGCTGCACCAGTTGTGTATAAGGTTCTCTATCCCCCACATCCACACCAGCATCCACAGTGCATGAGGGTCTCCATCCCCACATCCACACCAGCATCCACAGTGCATGAGGTTCTCCATCCCCCACACCCACACCAGCATCCACAGTGCATGAGGGTCTCCATCCCTGACACCCACACCAGTATCCACAGTGCATGAGGGTCTCCATCCCTGACACCCACACCAGTATCCACAGTGCATGAGGGTTTCCATCCCCCACATCCACACCAGCATTTGTTGCCTTTTATTAGTTTTTGCCATTCTGACTAGAGTAAAACAAAATCTCAAAAAAGTTTTAATTTGCCTTTCCCTGATGGCCGAGGATGGTGAGCATTTATATATATAAAATTTCTTAAGCCATTTGTGTGTCTTCTGAGAAATCCCTTTTCAGTACCCTATTCAAATTATTCATTGGGTTGTTTCTTAGTTTTTATTATTTTTTAAGTTATTTGTATAATCTAGAACCTTTTCTGGGCTTTGTTATATTTTGTTTTGATTTCTAGATTTTTAGTTTTTAATGTATTTTGTTTGTTTGGAGTTTGACTTGTTTTTGTTTAATTTTATATTGCTTGGATCTTCTAATTTTTTTAAGTTTCTTTATGTTTTTCTCCTAAGCAATTAGTGGTCGCCATTCTCGGTGTTGCTGATCTGGGGTCCTCCTCCCTGTGACCTGCAGCTAGTTTTTTTTTTTTTTTTTTTTTTTTTTTTTTTTAATTTGGATTCTTTTGGCTTTGTGTGTGTGTGATTTTGGTTTTCTGGGTTTTGTTGTTGTTGTTAGTTGTTTGACAGGATTTCAGGCTTTCTATTTTTTTCACTTCATTTTCATTTTGAATTTCTTCTTTCTTCTTTTTTCTTTCTCTTAGGTAGCATTTATACTTTGCTACAAAATATGAATTCTATTAATATTATAGACTATGCCACATACCTTGCACTTGTATCCAGCACCCCAGAAACAGAAAACTTCCACTCGCAGTATGTGGTCTTGAAGACCATTGGCCGTGGAGGCTTTGGCGAAGTAAAACTGGCCCACCATCGCCTCACAGGCACCCCGGTGGCTATCAAAGTACTACAGAGGAAGATGTGGTGTTTTCGTGTCAAGTCCGAGGTAAATATTATGAAGATGATCAACCACCCCAACATCATCTCACTTATCCAAGTGATTGAGGATGAGAAGAAAACATACCTCATCATGGAGCTGGTTGAGGGAAAACAATTATATCAACACGTCCTAAAGGCTGGCCACCTGGAGGAGGACCACGCCCGGGGGATCTTCAGGCAAATCTTAAGTGCCGTGAGTTACTGCCATGAGCATGGAATAATTCATCGGGACCTGAAACCAGACAACATCATGTTGGATGGGAACGGAAAAGTCAAAATCATCGACTTTGGCCTTGGCACCCAAGTCAAGCCTGGGCAGAAGCTTAGCTTTTATTGTGGGACTTACCAATTATTTGCCCCTGAATTTTGGCTGGGCAGACTTTATGACGGCCCCAAGGTCGACATATGGACCTTGGGAGTTATTTTATATTTCATGGTAGTCGGGAAATTCCCATTTGATGCTGACTCCATACCAGAGCTCCAAGATCAGGTTGTGAAAGGGAAGTATACCATACCCTTGGACTTGTCAAAAGAACTTAGGGACCTTCTTAGTCTCTTAATGACAGTCAACCCCAGACGTAGGCCAACGGTGGACGAAGTCGTGACACACCCCTGGCTAAAAAAGGACATGGAGGCTTCTCCAAATTATTATGAAGAAATGGTCCCCAGCTTGCCTGACCCTGCAATTGTGGAAGCCATGAAACGTATTGGGTTCCAAGCCCAGGACATCAAAGACTCATTACAACAGAGAAAATATAACCAGACCATGGCAACGTATTGCTTACTAAAAGGGCAGGCTCTCCAGTGGCCTATCTGCACAACCTTGGATCAACCCGTGAATCCAGGGGTGGCGCCATTCCCTTCCCTAGAGGATCCTGTTGCTTTCCCTCTACCACCCAGGAGGAGGAGCAGTGAGCCCACCCTTGGCACATTGCTCAGAGGGTCATCCACTAGTGGTCAGCTGTCTGCCTATGGCCAGCAGGCAGGTCAAAGAGGAGGCAGAAGGGCCACAGAGTACGCCATTCCTCACCAGAGGACACTCACTTTGGACGAAGACCACCCACGCTCTAAGAGTCTTCCCTGCATTTACTCAAGGAGTACCAGCAGTGATAACATGGAAGACAACTTCCGCCCCAACAGAGCCTCAGCAAAGGGCAAGTCCACACGCAGCCATGGTCAGCCTCGAGGCTTGAGGGCATGGACAAGGAGGATAGGAAACGCCCTCAGGAGACTGTGCTGCTGCTTTCCATCAAGGCAGAACAAAGTCTTCCCTCAGAAATGAGGCACAAGGAGGGAGTGTGGAGAACAAGCAGCAGGCCTGGCCCAGGTACCTTTCTGTGTTTGAATGAGTGTTTTACTCATGTCTGTCTCAATGGACAGATCATAACTATGTGTATTTTAGCCGGGCAGTGGTGGCACACACCTTTAATCCCAGCACTGGGAGCAGAGGCAGGCGGATCTCTGTGAGTTTGAGGCCACCCTGGTCTCCAAAGTGAGTTCCAGGAAAGGCGCAAAGCTACACAAAGAAACCCTGTCTCGAAAAACAAACAAACAAAAGTATGTGTATTTATGGGATAGAATGCATTGGAAGCTAGATGTAGATACCATGGATGGTTCAATGGAACCTATCAACATATTTAGCATCCAGAAGACAAATCTCACTGTATCCTGCACATGGGAAATCTAAAACTGTTGGACTAGAAGTCAACAGCAGAGTGTG